>NC_034181.2:50030215-50205215 GCF_002021735.2 Oncorhynchus kisutch | reverse complement strand
TTGGATGACGGTTCAAATCGATTTTTTTCCCAGTCGGATCTTGTTTTTTCCCCCTTGATCGAAACGAAGTCGGAGATGTCAGAGTTCCCAGTGATTTTGAGCATGGAATTGGTCTGTGTAGGAGGGCAGACCATATGCTGCTATCTGGGTCCTTGCTCGCTCCTTCCTTTCCGGCGAGGCTGACCAGAGAGTGGGGACACAGTCTTTCCACCTGATGGTGAAACTTGAGTCGCACCGTTTGAAACGCAACAATTCATGTTGTTCCTGGGCTATCGATACACTACTCATTCATTGCAGCTGCAGTGCGTGTGGAAGTAGAAGCACGTTTTGTAATAGTGCTGCATAAAAAGTGTTGACGGCCTCCCGATTGGCGCAGCGGTCTAAGGCACTGCATCGCAGTGCTTGAGGCGTCTCTACAGACCCAGGTTCGATCCCAGTCTGTGTCGCAGCCAGCCGCTACCGGGAGACCAATGAGGCGGCACACAATTGACCCAGCGTCGTCTGGGTTAGGGGAGGGTTTGGCTGGCCGGGATGTCCTTGTCCCATTGCGCATGCACGCTGAGTTCGGTCGCCAGTTGTATGCTGTATGGTGCTGCAGAACATCTTATTCAAAAATCATGATCATTCTTATTAGAGGTCGACCGATTATGATCTTTCAACGCCGATTCCGATTATTGGAGGACCAAAAAAAAGCCGATACCGATTAATCGGACGATATTATTATTGTTATTTTTTATTTTTTTTGCTGTTTTAAAAAATAAATATATATATATATATATATATTTATTTATTTATTTATTTATTTTTATTAATTTGTAATGACAATTACAACAATACTGAATGAACACTTATTTTAACTTAATATAATGAAACCTGTTCAATTTGGTTTAAGGGGAAGTCAGATGTGAGGAATACATTTGACTAATTGTGGAAAATACTAGAGATCAATAAAAATGAAGTAAGGAGCAAGCATATTATGTGTGCTAATCGGGTGCTGTTAGGTTACAGTATAATTTCACTAATAGTTTGGAACAATGTAAACAACACCAAATACATTTATAAGCATAACGGAGAGTCTGTAAAGTAGTTTTCTTTTACAGGAAAGACTAATACCAGTCACATTCATTCGTAAATGCAATTTACAATATGGAACGGTTTATTGTTTACGCTAATTATTCAAGGGTCGCTTTATTTGATTTAACCCTTGTGTGGTGTTCTGGTCTGTTTTCAGACCAGAACATTTTCAATGTTTACTAAAAGAGAACCTGAGACTCATTTGCCTTGGCTCATTGGAACGTTTCTGGGACCTTTTAGTTCAGGTCATGACTACATGTTGCGTTTTATATTTTTGTTCAGTATACATGTCCGATAAACCAAGCCTGCTTCAATTATAAACCTCTGTTTTTCTCTTGTAGTTTTATCAGTTTCTGTATAATTAAAAAAAAAATTTTTTTAACCCCTTTCGTGGTATCCAATTGTTTAGGAGCTACTATCTTGTCTCATTGCTACAACTCCCGTACGGGCTCGGGAGAGACTAAGGTTGAAGGTCATGCGTCCTCCGATACACAACCCAACCAAGCCGCACTGCTTCTTAACACGGCGCGCATCCAACCCAGAAGCACCAATGTGTCGGAGGGAACACCGTGCACCTGGCAACCTTGGTTGGCGCGCACTGTGCCCGGCCCGCCACAGGAGTCACTGGTGCGCGATGAGACAAGGATATCCCTACCGGCCAAGCCCTCCCTAACCCGGACGACGCTAGGCCAATTGTGCGTCGCCCCACGGACCTCCCGGTTGCGGCCGGTTACGACAGAGCCTGGGCGCGAACCCAGAGTCTCTGGTGGCACAGCTGGCGCTGCAGTACTGCGCCACCCGGGAGGCAAGTTTCTGTATAATTTTAGCTAGAAGGAGGAATAACTTCCTACCAAATGGCAAGAACCAATAGCTATGATTGTGACTTAAAGTGAATGTAGTGACATTGGTCTGTGGAGTGATCTAAGATTTTGTATAATCTTCAGTTATATATGATTCATAAGTTAACTCCCCTTGCTGGCGAGAGAGGCTTGTAAGTGTTTTGGAGCGACAAGGCTCATGACTGTCTCACTCTCCGCGTGCTTTAAACTTAATGATTCATGTAAGGGGGAATGGATATACTATGCCATGACTGTGTGTTGCATCTTGTGATATGATGGCCTACCATTGCTGTTACCGACCAATCATAACTCTATTGAAGTGCTCACATTGGGAAGAATCATCATCCAAGATGCACATTCATTGATACAGGATTTACACATTAATGGTTGGTCATTTTGAGTTCAAGTTGTTAGAGGTGCTTTTCAGTAGATGTCATAACGGTAGGCATTGGAATCCATTTATTTTCCATGAGGTTTGTGGGGTTAGGACAGTGCATCTGCAAGATGTGATGTCATCAAGGGAAAGGCCTAAAGGGGAAATTGCACAACAGAAGCCAAACCACGTCATGGCGAAAAAGCAAATTGAGCATGTCTAAACTGGATGTTCTGGTAGGGATGGAGTCCATGTGGACACAGCTCACCAGTGGTCATGTGCTGATCAAATGCGTGACCTTTTCCGATTGGCACCGTGACATCAGCAGACATGTCTACTGGCACTTTTCTTTTGAGGTAAAAGGTCATCCCAGGGTGTCTAAGGTAGTGTTGAGGGACGTTGCTCCTAAATCAAATGTATTTATTATATAGCCCTTCGTACATCAGCTGATATCTCAAAGTGCTATACAGAAACCCAGCCTAAAACCCCAAACAGCAAACAAGGAAAAACTCCCTAGAAAGGCCAAAACCTAGGAAGAAACCAGGCTATGAGGGGTGGCCAGTCCTCTTCTGGTTGTGCCGGGTGGAGATTATAACAGAACGTTGCCAAGATGCTCAAATGTTCATAAATGACCAGCATGGTCAAATAATAATAATCACAGTAGTTGTCGAGGGTGCAGCAAGTCAGCACCTCAGGAGTAAATATCAGTTGGCTTTTCATAGCCGATCATTAAGAGTATCTCTACTGCTCCTGCTGTCTCTAGAGAGTTGAAAACAGCAGGTCTGGGACAGGTAGCACGTCTGGTGAACAGGTCAGGATTCCATAGCCGACGGCAATACAGTTGAAACTGGAGCAGCAGCACGGCTAGGTGGACTGGGGACAGCAAGGAGTCATCATGCCAGGTAGTCCTGAGGCATGGTCCTAGGGCTCAGATCCTCTGAGAGAAAGAGAGAATTAGAGAGAGCATACTTAAATTCACACAGGACACCGGATAAGACAGGAGAAGTACTCCAGATATAACAAACTGACCCTCGCCCCCCGGCACAAACTACTGCAGCATAAATACTGGAGGCTCTGAGACAGGGGGGGGGTCAGGAGACACTGTGGCCCCATCCGATGATACCCCCGGACAGGGCCAAACAGGAAGGATATAACCCCACCCACTTTCCCAAAGCACAGCCCCCACACCACTGGAGGAATATCCTCAACCACCATCCTGAGACGAGGCCGAGAATAGCCCACAAATATCTCTGCCACGACACAACCCAAGGGGGGGCGCCAACCCAGACAGGAAGATCACGTCAGTGACTAAACCTACTCAAGTGACGCACCCCTCCTAGGGACGGCATGAAAGAACACCAGTAAGCCAGTGTACGTGCAGGTTTGTACGGCAGGACCAAATCAGAAAGTTAGGTAAGAGCAAGCCCATGTAAGGCTTTGTAGGTTAGCAGTAAAACCTTAATCAGCCCTTGCCTTAACAGGAAGGCAGGATGCTTCTAGATGCTAATCTGGGGTCAGTTTTGCATTTCCCCACTCCTGTTTATGGTTGGAATTGGGGGAAGGGAAGCTGATCTAAGAAACTTTACACTAGAGTGTCTGAAGTCTCTGTGGGTGTGTGAAGTGGGGCTTTGTGGTTGATGATCTTGCAAATGATCCCCAAACCCCATCTTGTGATATGCATGCTTAGCCAGTCACACCCACTTACTTTGTAGTCAACAGTGTTCAATTCAACCAGGAATTGTTTTCCATTTGTCACTGTGCTGTATCACAGCTTCAGTTTATCATCTGTCTGTTTGTCCATCTGTCTGTCCAGCGGAGCTGAGGAAGTTGGAGGGCCTGAAGACCATTGCTGTGACCACCAATGGTATGAACCTGGTGAGGCTGCTGCCTAAACTGAAGGAGGCTGGTCTGGACCTGCTCAACATCAGCCTGGACACCCTGGTGCCGGCTAAGTTTGAGTTCATCGTCCGGCGGAAAGGTAACCCACCTTCCCCATAACCTACAGTATGTTGCCTGGTAGCCATTTTGTGCCAAAACGAACATTGTTGTGGAAGGAGCCAATGTGTGCTCAGCACCTATTTCAGCGACTGGAGCCAATGTTAGGATTGACAGAGGGGCAGAGCTCAGGGAGGCAGGTTCCTGCGAGGCAGGGACAGATGGAGTAGATACACAGGAAAAAGAAAGTCAGAGCCAAACCTCTTACAGTACACTGGGCTTTCACTGTTGGGCTGACTGGTTTCGTTGTCCAGAGGGATATCAAATCAAATCAAATCAAATGTATTTATATAGCCCTTCGTACATCAGCTGATATCTCAAAGTGCTGTACAGAAACCCAGCCTAAAACCCCAAACAGCAAGCAATGCAGGTGTAGAAGCACGGTGGCTAGGAAAAACTCCCTAGAAAGGCCAATACCTAGGAAGAAACCTAGAGAGGAACCAGGCTATGTGGGGTGGCCAGTCCTCTTCTGGCTGTGCCGGGTGGAGATTATAACAGAACATGGTCAAGATGTTCAATGTTCATAAATGACCAGCATGGTCGAATAATAATAAGGCAGAACAGTTGAAACTAGAGCAGCAGCACAGTCAGGTGGAAGTTGAAACTGGAGCAGCAGCATGGCCAGGTAGACTGGGGACAGCAAGGAGTCATCATGTCAGGTAGTCCTGGGGCATGGTCCTAGGGCTCAGGTCAGTTGAAACTGGAACAGCAGCATGGCCAGGTGGACTGGGGACAGCAAGGAGTCATCATGTCAGGTAGTCCTGGGGCATGGTCCTAGGGCTCAGGTCCTCCGAGAGAGAGAAAGAAAGAGAGAAGGAGAGAATTAGAGAACGCACACTTAGATTCACACAGGACACCGAATAGGACAGGAGAAGTACTCCAGATATAACAAACTGACCCCAGCCCCCCGACACATAAACTACTGCAGCATAAATACTGGAGGCTGAGACAGGAGGGGTCAGGAGACACTGTGGCCCCATCCGAGGACACCCCCGGACAGGGCCAAACATATAGAAGATGTGGGAAAGCTGTTCCGGTATATCTCTGTCTCCAAATGAGGTAAATGTATGTTGTATTGACAACCGTATTAAAAACTCATCAAGTTCAGAGTAGGGATGAAGTTACTTTACTGTTGTGTGCTGGCTTTCGTTTAAGCTTTCTGGAATTTCTGTTAGGGCTACACATACTTACAGTATATTAGTAAAGTATGAAGTGAGGGACACCACACATTCACCATGGACAATTTAGGGTTAATTGATAAGATCAAGGGAAGTGCACAACAAAAAAAGCATGACATTTTCCGTGCACATTTTGAAAACTCAACGGTTGAGCCCTATTCACCTCATGTAATGAGGAAACTAAACTAAAAGCTAACATGCAGAAAACATTTGTCTGACCCTGCAGTACATAATGTGATACATGAATGATTTAACATGTTCAAATTACTCATGATCACAGCACTTACATTTTTTCAACCTGATACATTTTTAAACCATATAATGGAAATGTTCTTGACAGAATTGTATTGACCTGTAAGATTTTCCTACATGACACCCAAATATGGTAATGCCCCCATCAGTGTACAGCAGCAACTTGATTTGCAAATACTTTCCATTGATGTTGATTAGCTTCCTGTTTCAAAAGCGTAAAAGCCCTACCTCCTATAGTCAGTGCCTTTCAAAATACCATTTGAAAACAACTTAGCTAAAATCAAGGTGTGGGCCAAATTAGCCATTTCACTTGAATCAGCCTGTTTGACACCCATTAAACTGTAACATGGCGCTATCAGGTAGAAGCGACTGCCCTTCCAATTAGAATTAATGGAATGGAAACAACCTAGCCTTCACCTTTCCTCTGTGGGATTGTCTGAATCAAAACACAGGAAGAGACATTGATATCTCTGGTAGCGCTGGCCTTAGTAGTGTACGTTTCAACTGAAATGACTCAAGCCTACCAAACGAGCTAAACTACTTCTATGCTCTCTGAGGAAAATAACACTGAAACATGCATGAGAGCACCAGCTGTTCCGGAAGACTGGGCGATCACGCTCTCCGCAGCCGATGTGAGTAAGACCTTTAACCACGTCAACATTCACAAGGCTGCAGGGCCAGACGGATTACCAGGACTTGTACTGCGAACATGCGCTGACCAACTGGCAAGTGTCTTCACTGACATTTTCAACCTCTCCCTGTCCAAGTCTGGTAATACCAACATGTTTTAAGCACAGTGCCTGTGCCCAAGAACACAAACGTGACCTGTAGCACTCACGTCTGTAGCCTTGAAGTGCTCTGAAAGGCTGGTCATGGTTCACATCAACACCATTATCCCAGAAACCCTAGACCCACTCCAATTTGCATACCGCCCCAACAGATGATGCAATCTCTAATGCACTCCACACTGCCCTTTCCCACTTGGATAAAAGGAACTCCTATGTGAGAATGCTATTCATAGACCACAGCTCAGCGTTCAACACCATAGTGCCCTCAAAGCTCATCACTAATCTAATCTATGTGGTAAGGGTAGGTAACAACACAGCCGCCACGCTGATCCACAACACAGGCGCCACTCATGGATGCATGCTCAGTCCCCTCCTGTACCCCCTGTTCACTCATGACTGCACGGCCAGGCACGACTCCAACACCATCAAGTTTACCGATGACACAACAGTGGTAGGCCTGATCACAGACAACAATGAGACAGCCTATAGGGAGGAGGTCAGAGCCCTGGCCGTGTAGTGCCAGGACAACAACCTCTCAACGTGATCAAGACAAAGGAGATGATTGTGGACTACAGGAAAAAGAGAACAGAGTACACAAACATTCTCATCGACGGGGCTGCTGTGGAGCAGGTTGAGAGCTTCAAGTTCCTTGGTGTCCATATCACCAACAAACTAACATGGTCCAAACACACCAAGACAGTTGTGAAGAGGGCTCGACAAAACCTATTCCCCCTCAGGAGACTGAAAATATTTGGTATGGATCCTCAGATCCTCAAAAGCTTTTACAGCTGCACCATCGAGAGCATCCTGACTGATTGCATCACTGCTCGGCCTCCGTCTGCAAGGCACTACAGAGGGTAATGCGAACGGCCCAGTACATCACTGGGGTCAAGCTTCCTGCCAACCAGGACTTCTATACCAGGCGGTGTCAGAGGAAGGCCCTAAAATATGTCAGACTCCAGCCAATGGCTACCCAGACTATTTGATTGCCCCCCCCCCCTCTTTACATCACTGCTACTCTCTGTTATCATCTAAGCATAGTCACGTTAATAACTCTACCTACATATACATACTACCTCAACTAACCTGTGCTCCCGCACATTGACTCTGTATCGGTACCCTCACTGTATACAGTGTACAGAATAATTTTGCACGCCCAATTTGTCAGTTTTTGATTTGTTAAAAAAGTTTGAAATATCCAATAAATGTCGTTCCACTTCATGATTGTGTCCCACTAGTTGTTGATTCTTCACAAAAAATACAGTTTTATATCTTTATGTTTGAAGCCTGAAATGTGGAAAAAGGTCGCAAAGTTCAAGGGGGCCGAATACTTTCGCAAGGCACTGTATGAGTCTCGCTATTTTTTATTTTACTGCTGCTCTATAATTACTTGTTACTTTTATCTCTTATTCTTATCCATATATTTTTTAAACTGCGTTGGTTAGTGGCTCGTAAGTAAGCATTTCACTAAGGTCCTGTTGTGTTCGGCGCATGTGACCAATACAATTTGATTTGAAATTGCAGTTAGTCTCACGCCTTGAGACTGGATGGTTAAGCTTTGTCTGGGACGATTCCTCATGTGACTTCACATTCTGGCGTTGGAAAGGGAGAACGTGGGGAGGGGGGGGACATGAACCCATTTCAGCTTTAAGGGACTTACAAGGCACAATGGGTGACACAATGTGTCATCTAATTATTGTGTCCTTGGCCATTTGGAAGGTGTTTAGAATAAAATGTATCACATAAGCCTAGTAGCCTGTGGCTACTGCTCTGTTTTCATTGTTGCCTTCCTCTCTTTCCTAGGGTTCCACAAGGTCATGGAAGGTATTGACAAAGCCATTGAGATGGGCTATAACCCTGTCAAGGTAAAATATCAGAGTCCTACTCAACTTTGTTCATTTGCTGGTTCTTCCAAAGAAGCTAGCTGTAGGTTGGAAGCCGTACTTGTCACGATGTTAGGTTCAGTGTGTGTGTGCATGTTTTCACTCTTACATGTTTGAATGCATCAGACGGTTGGTTTGAGAGTGTTGATACTCTTTCCCTATGGAAAGCTTTCCCTCCATAGTGTTTTAATGCATGGTTTGTGTTGGTAATGCAGTCATTCAAAACGCACATTCGTGCAGTTTTGGCAGCTCTCTGGTGGAAGGTTTGTAGCTACAAGCACTGACTTTGCTGATAACTACTTTGTTGTACTTACTATTACTGTGATATGTGGTTGTGTAGCACATGGGGATGCGTGAAACTTACTCCTCGGCCTGAAGTGTCCCCACTAGCTAGCTTTTCACATGGCGCCGACTAGTAAGACGCTTCAGGAGGGCGGTAACGTGTGTTTGCAAGACAGAGGTCCCGAGTTCGCGCCAGGTATGGACCGAATCGGGAGGAAGCTGTACTCGCTACGCTAGCAGTGTGATGTCCTTTACAGTTGTCACCTATCTATCTTAAGTTGAATGCACTAACTCTCACTCTGGATAAGAGTCTGCTAAAATGTTAATGTTGCTCACTGCTGCACACTGCTCTCTACAGGTCAACTGTGTTGTCATGCGGGGCCTCAACGAGGACGAGCTTCTGGACTTTGTGGCCCTGACAGAGAAGAAGCCTCTGGAAGTACGCTTCATTGAGTACATGCCCTTTGACGGTGAGTAGACCTTTCTTAAAGACCATTGCCACCTCTGCTGTGGTCGAGTGGTAACATTCCCTGTCACTCTGACGTGACTGGAGACCGGAGTTTCAATCCCTGTATCCACCCTCCCCGCTGTTTCTACCACTTGCCTGTCTCCCTCTTTGATTACTGTCTGATTTAAAGTGTCAAAATACAAAAAATGCACACTGCCAATGTTGCCATTTTACTGCATAGTCCAATTTTTTTATATTTTTTTTGTAGAAGGATAACAGTCATCGTCTCAGTATTTTCAATTCCCTTAAATAGACTAATACTTTACTAATATTTCCATCATGATGGATTTTAAATTGCTGTAATTTTTAAATAATAAGACCCTTAGCCATCTACCTTATATTCAAATTGTAGACCTCGTTTTACATAGGCTTATGTTTGTTTGGGTTCAATGCATTCTCACACTTTCAAATCAAACTATTATGAGTAATGTTCCTTATGAATAGGGTAACTAATGAGTTTACAATTGGCAGTTTCTAGAAATACTGAAGATAAAGCGATAGCACCAGTTTGTGTTAGCTAACCTCCTCAGTCTTGTTTTGAAAATAGATTAGACAGGGTGACAGAGGTTAGCATTTAAACCCTCACTCACCCCTTTTAGATACTTACATAAAAAAATGAAGGACTTTAAAAAAATGCAAAAAATGTAAATACAAGCATTTCACTGTGTTGTTAATCAGCGATTACTTCAAGGAAGGCAAGAAAATGAACTGTCATCCAAACAGAGCCTAAGAGGCTTGAATTTGGACTTCCATAGATATATCATCACTGTTCAGAAACACATGGTAACCAACAGTGTTTAATGAAGAGTGAGAGTCTCATGACACGTACTATACAAGTTTATCCTCAACTAGACTTGGGTGCAAATAGATTTCTTTAGGTATGCTTGATTTAGCTTGCTCGGCCTCATTGAACTGAACTGTCCAAAATGTGAAAAACCAACCCCCCCCTGGTGTGCCGGGAAGCACAATCAAGCGCACAAAGTATTTTGAAAGAAAATAAATAAGATTTCAATCATGGTCTGTCATCCACTCCATTAAGTTGACCTCTGCTGCCTCCTGCAGGTAACAAATGGAACTTCAAGAAGATGGTGAGCTACCAGGAGATGCTGGACCGCATTAGACAGCAGTGGCCCAGTTTGGAACAGCTTCCACTCGGAAAGACCGACACAGCCAAGGTTCCTCTCTCCCCCCCCCCCCCCCAGCCCACTCAAATTCCAAAAGATAATCTCAAAATTATTAATCTGCCTCATCTCGCACCTGCGGCTTGGCTAAATTAAATATTCAATGTGCCGGGTCCACCCAGGAACAAATTATGATGACACGTTATCTATTTCTGCTACATCAGAGATGCAGTACTTCCCACAGTGTGTGCTGGTTGCATGAATTAATTGTTTAGTTGACGGTAAGTCACATGGTTGTGCAAGCTAAATCAGATGCTAATGAAAATGTCAAGATACAGTGATGCCTGAAAGCAAAGCTGGTCCCTTTTGTAATTATCTTGGTCCCAGATCTGTTTGTGCACTTCATTGCTCATTGTCAAGCCAAACAGACTGGCACTCAGGCTAATGATCTCAATGACCACATGTACATGCGAACAGTATTCCCAGATAATACACTGCTCAAAAAAATAAAGGGAACACTAAAATAACACATCCTAGATCTGAATGAATTAAATATTCTTATTAAATACTTTTTTCTTTACATAGTTGAATGTGCTGACAACAATCACACAAATTATCAATGGAAATCAAATTTATCAACCCCTGGAGGTCTGGATTTGGAGTCACACTCAAATTTAAAGTGGAAAACCACACTACAGGCTGATCCAACTTTGTAATGTCCTTAAAACAAGTCAAAACGAGGCTCATTAGTGTGTGTGACCTCCACGTGCCTGTATGACCTCCCTACAATGCCTGGGCATGCTCCTGATGAGGTGGCGGATGGTCTCCTGAGGGATCTCCTCCCAGACCTGGACTAAAGCATCCGCCAACTCCTGCACAGTCTGTGGTGCAACGTGGCGTTGGTGGATGGAGCGAGACATGATGTGCTCAATTGGATTCAGGTCTGGGGAACGGGCGGGCCAGTCCATAGCATCAATGCCTTCCTCTTGCAGGAACTGCACACTCCAGCCACATGAGGTCTAGCATTGTCTTGCATTAGGGGGAACCCAGGGCCAACCGCACCAGCATATGGTCTCACAAGGGGTCTGAGGATCTCATCTCGGTACCTAATGGCAGTCAGGCTACCTCTGGTGAGCACATGGAGGGCTGTGTGGCCCCACATAGAAATGCCACCCCACACCATGACCGACCCACCGCCAAACCGGTAATCCTGGAGTCTGTTGCAGGCAGCAGAACGGTCTCCACAGCGTCTCCAGACTCTGTCACGTCTGTCACACGTGCTCAGTGTGAACCTGCTTTCATCTGTGAAGAGCACAGGGCGCCAATGGCGAATTTGCCAATCTTGGTGTTCTCTGGCAAATGCCAAACGTCCTGCACGGTGTTGGGCTGTAAGCACAACCCCCACCTGTGGATGTCGGGCCCTCATACCACCATCATGGAGTCTGTTTCTGACCGTTTGAGCAGACACATGCACATTTGTGGCCTGCTGGAGGTCATTTTGCAAGGCTCTGGCAGTGCTACTCCTGCTCCTCCTTGCACAAAGGCAGAGGTAGCGGTCCTGCTGCTGGGTTGTTGCCCTCCTAAGGCCTCCTCCACGTCTCCTGATGTACTGGCCTGTCTCCTGGTAGCGCTTCCATGCTCTGGACACTACGCTGACAGACACAGCAAACCTTCTTGCCACAGCTCGCATTGATGTGCCACCCTGGATGAGCTGCACTATCTGAGCCACTTGTGTGGGTTGTAGACTCCGTCTCATGCTACCACTAGAGTGAAAGCACCGCCAGCATTCAAAAGTGACCAACACATCAGCCAGGAAGCATAGGAACTGAGAAGTGGTCTGTGGTCACCACCTGCAGAACCACTCCTTTATTGGGGGTGTCTTGCTAATTGCCTATAATTTCCACCTGTTGTCTATTCCATTTGCACAACAGCATGTGAAATGTATTGTCAATCATTGTTGCTTCCTAAGTGGACAGTTTGATTTCACAGAAGTGTGATTGACTTGGAGTTACATTGTGTTGTTTATAAGTGTTCCCTTTATTTTTTTGAGCAGTGTAGTTCATATCCCGGTTAAGCTCTTATTTGGGATGAGCTGTTTACAGGCACCTTTGATATCCCGCTCACGAGTATCCCTCTACTCATGAATAAACAGAATATTCCTAATTTAGGTTATTCTGGGTTAAATGGAATAAAAGCTAAAAATCCAGACACTGACTGATGTAGATTAATAGAATATTAACTTTAATATTAATGAACTAAAATATGAATTTAATAAAAATTGCTGTAAAATTATAATTTTGTCTTGGAAAGATCAGTGGAGAAATCAAATTTCTTTGTCACATACACATGGTTAGCAGATGTTAATGCGAGTGTAGCGAAATGCTTGTGCTTCTAGTTCCAACAATGCATTAATAACCAACGAGTAATCTAACCTAACCATTCCAAAACTACTACCTTACACTTGTGTGTATAAGGGGATAATGAATATGTACATAAAGTTATATGAATGAGCGATGGTACAGAACGGCATAGGCTAGATGGTGTCGAGTACAATATATACATATGAGATGAGTAATGTAGGGTATGTAAACAAAGTGGCATAGTTTAAAGTGGCTAGTGATGCATGTATTACAAAAAAATGCAGTAGATGATAGAGTACAGTACATACCCTACATTACTCATCTCATATGTATATGTATGTAAACATTATATTAAGTGGCTAGTGATATATTTTTACATCAATTCCCATTATTAAAGTGGCTGGAGTTGAGTCAGTGTGTTGGCAGCAGCCACTCAATGTTAATGGTAGCTGTTTAAAACCTCTTGAAGCTAGGGGGCACTATTTTTATGTTTTGAAAAATAACGTTCCCAAAGTAAACAGCCTATTTCTCAGGACCTGATGCTAGAATATGCATATAATTGACAGATTAGGATAGAAAACACTCTAAAGTTTCCAAAACTGTCAAAATATTGTCTATGAGTATAACTGAACTGATATTGCAGGCGAAACCCTGAGAAACATCAAACCAGGAAGTGGCTTCTATTTTGAAAACTCCATGTTCCATAGCCTCCCATTGCTCCATATAAAGGGATATCAACCAGATTACTTTTCCTATCGCATCCTCAAGGTGTCAACAGTATTCAGACATAGTTTCAGGCTTTTATTTTGAAGAATGAGCGTGAACGACCACATGGCGTAAGTGGATAGGTGGGGGCTCTCAGAGTGAATTGTGCGCAAAAGAAAAAGGCGGCCATTGTTACTCCCGGTCCTATTGAAAAGCTAACTGTCCCGGTTGATATATTATCGAATAGATATTTGAAAAACACCCTGAGGATTGATTATAAAAAAACATCTGACATGTTTCTGTGGATATAATTTGGAATTTTTGTCTGCTTTGTCGTGACCGCTCTTTCCGGTGGATTCCTGGGCATAACGCACCAAACTAAGAGGTATTTGGATATAAAAAATATCTTTATGGAACATAAATACCTGATGCTAAGTGTACTTATTGTTTTGTCGAGTGATCGATAAACTTACACAAACGCTTGTATTGCTTTCCTTGGGATCTAAGCTGTTTTTCAGTCTCTCTGTCCTTGCTTTAATGCACCTGTACTGACCTCGCCTGATAGGGGGGTGAACAGGCAGTGGCTTGGGTGGTTGTTGTCCTTGATGATCTTTATGGCCTTCCTGTGACATCGGGTGGTGTAGGTGTCCTGGAGAGCAGGTAGTTTGCCCCCGGTGATGCGTTGTGCAGACCTCACTACCCTCTGGAGAGCCTTACGGTTGTGGGCGAAGCAGTTGCTGTACCAGGCGGTGATACAGCCTGACAGGATGCTCTGGATTGTGCATCTGTAGAAGTTTGTGAGTGCTTTTGGAGACAAGCTGAATTTCTTCAGCCTCCTGAGTTTGAAGAGGAGCTGCTGCCATAAACACAAGATTTCAATCATAAACATATCTATCTAAATTAGGGGTCAAAGGAGGCTAAGCCGATACAGTCCGGTATAGAGTCTCGCCAAAATAAATTATGCAATTATTATGGTGGATTGAATGTGCGCAGACATACTTTTTTAAGTAATTTAACTTCTTAGAATAAAACAATCACACAACACCCATGATACTATGCTAAACTAAGCCTGCGCAGACCGCAAAAAACAACTGTAAAATGGTATCCCGTCTAAGATAAGCATATTGCAGGCATCTTATCTGGGTTTATAACCTGGATAGAAGCTTATTTGGGTTATTGTAAACGGGATATGATGTTTGTCAACTTAAAAACAGAATACTCGAGTGTGCCGAAATAATAACGGGATATTGGTGTGCATGTAAACGTGGTCAGTGTCTGTTCCAAATGACCTTAGTATAACAATAACATATCCTTTCCTGAACAGATATGCTATATAAAAACTAAAAGAACAGAAATTCATAGTCCTTACATATTTTTATTTATTAGCCAAAGGATTGGCGCAGATGCGCAGGGAGACAGAGTGCTTAAAACTACATGGCCCCACACGTACCTCTAGGGGTACCATCCCCCACTGCTCAACTGACACAGTGGCGCACAGAACGCAAAAATATTCTTAGAAATATTTAACCTCCACACATTAAAAAGTCCAATAGCTCAAATGAAAGATAAACACCTTGTTCATCTAGCCACCAAGTCAGATTTCTAAAATGTTTTACGTCGAAAACATAGCACATATTTATGTCAAACCACCACCAAAAGTTAGGCTAATTTACATAGCCATTTTGTAGAACAATAGATGCAATCACAAAAGCAGGATTAAAAGAAAAATAATTCACTAACCTTTTGAAAATCTTCATCAGATGACAGGAATAGGACATGTTATACAGTACATTTATGTTTTTTTCAATAATGCAATTTATATCCATAAATCACGGTTTACATTGAAGGTCATGGTCAAAAAATGCTACAACAATGTCCGGAGAAATTATGATAACTCTGCCAGATAACAGAAATACACATCATAAACGTTGACTAAATATACATGTTCTACATATAGTTAGAAAGATACACTTCTTCTTAATAAAACAGCTGTGTTACATTTATTTTTAACGTTACAGAATTCGTTCACTTGTCAATAATATGAGACGGCGCTCATAGATTAGCAATATAGCTTCGCTATTTCGGAGTCCACAGAAACACATAATAACCACATAAATATTCCCTTACCTTTGCCGTTGTTCGATCAGAAGTTGTGGAAGAAGTCATACTTACCAAAACCAGCGTTTGCCTTTCAAATGTGTGTCTTTGGGTTATCAAACGAGACTAATTTCGGCTGAAAAGCACTCAAAAATCTATGGGTTGCGCATCGAAACTTCAAAATTACATATTATATGTCGACTAAACTGGTCAAACTAAGTTCATATTCGAGCTAAAACATGTTTTAATCATATATCAAAAATATATAAGCTCGAAAGGAGAAGCCTATATCGTTTGGTGGATCTTGGAACAAAGAGAAAAATTGCAGAGGCGCGCACGTATTATTGCATGACCGGAGGGTTTCGTCCCGCCAAAGGGTGAGGGAGCGCGCAATCTTCACAATGACGCGCCCCATTGAAAGAGGACATCGCGCTGAAGAGATAGAAACTGTTTCCAGATCTGTAGCTGGTTGGGAAGGGTGGGGGCGATGACGTCAAAGTTGGGCCAACTTTTCTGATGACAGAAAGAGTTTGGAAGAATGGCTGCCCTGTGAGTTCTGCTTTACATAGAGACATCATTTGAACGGTTTTAGAAGCTTTAGAGTGTTTTCTATTCAATAATATTTATTATATGCATATATTAGCAATTTTCTACAGATTTTTTGTCAGTTTACTATGGGCACGCATTTCTCCAACGGGGGCAGTATTCTGCCATAGCCTTAACAGGTTTTAAGGATCATACGAGGATCGAATGTATGGGGTTACGTAGATGAGGGCGTTACCACACTACCAACTTGCACTGTAAAACCAGACAGTTTGACAGAAAGCAGGCTGGTACTAAGATTACCTTACGATTCTTACGATCTGTTCTCTGCTCTGCTGCTTAGACATTTAAGGTGCCAGGCTTTCAGGGCCAGGTGGGCTTCATCACCTCCATGTCGGATCAATTCTGTGGCTCCTGCAACCGACTACGCATCACGGCAGACGGCAACCTCAAGGTGAACAGCCCTTGTGCGCATGTAGACAGTGTGGGGGTGTGTGGACGTTTGTGTATGTACATAATCGCACACACACGCAGACACAGCACACGCAGACACAGTCGCCCGTGTGTGATTACGTACATCAGGGTTCCCCGAATTTTGCCTGTGGTTTTATGTCACCCCAAGTTTTCTGAGCAAAGTTTTTGTATACACTACCGTTCAAACGTTTGGGTTCACTTAGAAATGTCCTAGTTTTTGAAAGAAAAGCACATTTTATGCCCATTTAAAATAACAGCTAATTGGCCTCCCAGGTGGCGCAGTGGTTAAGGGCGCTGTACTGCTGCGCCAGCTGTGCCATCAGATCAGAGTCCCTGGGTTCGCACCCAGGCTCTGTCGTAACCGGCCGCGACTGGGAGGTCCGTGGGGCGACGCACAATTGGCCTAGCGTCGTCCGGGTTAGGGAGGGATTGGTCGGTAGGGATGTCCTTTTCTCATCGCGCACCAGCGACTCCTGTGGCGGGCCGGGCACAGTGCGCGCTAACCAAGGTTGCCAGGTGCACGGTGTTTCCTCCGACACATTGGTGCGGCTGGCTTCCGGGTTGGATGCGCACTGTGTTAAGAAGCAGTGCGGCTTGGTTGGGTTGTGCATCAGAGGACGCATGACTTTCAATCTTCGTCTCTCCCGAGCCCGTACGGGAGTTGTAGCGATGAGACAAGATAGTAGCTACTACAACAATTGGATACCACGAAATTGGGGAGAAAAAGGGGTAACATTTCAAAAAAATAAAAGAATAACAGCAAATTGATCAGAAATACAATGCAGACATTGTTAATGTTGTAAATGACTATTGTAGCTGGAAACGGCAGATTCTTGATGGAATATCTACATAGGCGTATGTAGATATGTAGAGGCCCATTATCCCTTGAAGTTATGTTGGCACAGCTGAAAATTATTGTTCTGATTAAATAAGCAATAAAACTGGCCTTCTTTAGACTAGTTGAGTATCTGGAGCATCAGCATTTGTGGGTTCGATTACAGACTCAAAGTGGCCAAAGCACTTTCTTCTGAAACATGTCAGTCTATTCTTGTTCTGAGAAATTAAGGCTATTCCATGCGAGAAATTGCCAAGAAACTGAAGATCTCGTACAACGCTGTGTACTTCTCCCTTCACAGAAAATCATAGTGTCCAGTTTGAGAAACAGATGCCTCACAAGTCCTCAACTGGCAGCTTCTAGGCAGAGTTGTAAAGAAAAATCTTAAGATAGGCAAAATAAAAAGAACAGACACTGGACAAAGGAACTCTGCCTAGAAGGCCAGCATCCCGGAGTCGCCTCGTCACTCTTGACTTTGAGACTGGTGTTTTGCGGGTACTATTTTATGAAGCTGCCAGTTGAGGACTTGTGAGGCCTCTGTTTCACAAACTAGTAGTGCACCGGGGTCTCCCACTCTTTCTATTCTGGTTAGAGCCAGTTTGCACTGTTCTGTGACCCCAAGCTTTTGAACGCGTAAATATTTCTACTATTTTGAAGGCTTCTTAGGGTCAATTTGCAGTCTTAAAAATAGATTTTTGTATTATGTTCCAGGCCTCTGACCATCTGCTCAAGAAAAAATTGGCCCGCGGCTGAATCTAGTTGATCCCTGATGTACTTGCATCAGTTGTGTGTGTGTGTTAGTGACTCCACCTCTTTCCCGTCCCTAGGTGTGTCTGTTTGGGAATACGGAGGTGTCCCTGAGAGACGTTCTGCGCTCTGGAGCTTCTGACCAGAAGCTGCTGGATATCATTGGTGCCGCCGTGGGCAGGAAGAAGAAACAACATGCAGGTAGTAAGAGCACTTTACCTTGGGTATATTCATTAGTGCACACCGTAGCAAAACATTTTGCAATGGAATACTTTTTTGTCAACAAAAAGGAGTGTGTGTTTCTTATTGGACAAGTCCCTCCCCATTTCATTCTTAGTGAATATAATAATTAGGTGCTTAAATATGCTTAAATATTTCCTTATATTTATTGTTATATGCATTTGTTTTTTATTTTATATATTTTTAAATGCATATCCCACTCCAACTGAGACACCCTCAGAGAGTGGGGTCACGGCCAGGGTCTGCCAATATCAATGGCTCAATTAAGGTTAAGTGCCTTGCTTAAGGTGCCCGTCAACAGATTTTTCACCTTGTCGGCTCGGGGATTGTAACTAGCGATGTTTCAGTTACTGGCCCACTGCTCTAACCGCTAGACTATCTGCTGCCCCAGGTTTATTACTACTCTGTTTAATTAGAACCTAACCGTGCATTATTAGAGTTAAAACTAACGGACAACTAAGAAAAGCTCAAACCAAGTTTATTCACCCAATGTGTCAAACAGCTGAAAAGACAAAGCACCAGTATTTTTACCCCCTGTTAGTCTCTTCCTTTTCTCTAAACACTACATCTTTGTTGCTTGTCAAGAAGTTAGGTGATGTGTCGAATGAACTGTTCCTTCTCCCTTCATGTTACCTGATCTGACCTCGGCCCCCATTCCTCACTTATCCACCCTCATCAGTGACCGCAACCATGTGATTGCCTTTTCCCTTACTTATTAACATTCCCCTGGCTCTTGTCCAACCTCACCATATACATTCCTCGTACATATAACCATTAACTTCTGGTGTAGCACGTATTTAAAATTACAACCCAACAGTCCCTCCTATTTGAATAGTAATTCCCATACTGTTCAACATCATAAACTTTGAAATTATTTGTAAATAAACAAAAAGATGAACAAAAAAATGAAACATGATAAACATTCAGTTAATATATTTACACCACAGACTTATGGCCTCTGATCTATGTTTACACTATGTACACTCTTATTTCCCCTTTTCTTCGGACAACATATAATGACATTTCATCTGAAGTTTGAACTTTCCTCCTGGTTCCTAAGAGAGTGATGGCACAAGACTTTAAAAGCAAAAAGAAACATACAACATAACAAGTATTAATAATGTGCTAAGATATGCATAATTATATATGCAAAGACAAACAAGTTTGATTCCCATTTATCTCTTCGCCTGACTCTGGCTTTGGAATAATTTTCTGCTGGGTTCCAGAAAAATGAATGCCCTAAAAGATCACTTTCACCCAGTCTTTGCCCTGTCCGGCAACAGGTTCCAATGCCATGTCATTTTCACTTCGCTCCCAAACTCCTTCGTCCATGGCCACCCAATTTACATGTGTGGTGGCCAGTACCAGTCAAAAGTTTGGACACACCTACTCATTCAAGGGTTTTTCTTTCATTTTTTACAATTTTATACATTGTAGAATAATAGTGAATACTTCAAAACTATGAAATAACACGCATGGAATCATGTAGGAACCAAAAAAGTGTTATACAAATAAATGTTTGATTCTTCAAAGTAGCCACCCTTTACCTTGATGACAGCTTTGCACACGCTTGGCATTCTCTCAACCAGCTTCACCTGGAATGCTTTTACAGCAGTCTTGAAGAAGTTCCCACATATGCTGAGCACATGTTGGCTGTTTTTCGTTCCTTCTGCGGTCCAACTCATCTCAATTGGGTTGAGGTCGGGTGATCTGATGCAGCACTATCTCCCTCCTTGGTCAAATAGCCCTTACACAGCCTGGAGGTGTGTTGGGTCATTGTCCTGTTGAAAAACAAGTTATAATCCCACTAAGCGAAAACCAAATGGGATGGCGTATTGCTGCAGAATGCTATGCTATGCTAGCCATGCTATGGTAGCCTCTTCGATATAGGGGACGCTATTTAAATTTTTGGATGAAAAACGTTCCCGTTTTAAACAAGATATTTTGTCACGAAAAGATGCTCGACTATGCATATAATTGACAGCTTTGGAAAGAAAACACACTGACGTTTCCAAAACTACAAAGATATTGTCTGTGAGTGCCACAGAACTGATGTTACAGGCGAAACCCAGATAAAAATCCAATCAGGAAGTGCCGCATTTTTTGAAACCGCCTCATGCCAATGACTCCTTATATTGCTGTGAATGAGCTTACGTTTTCCACGCATTCCTCAAGGTGTCTACAGCATTGTGATGTCTTTTTAGGCATTTCCATTGGAGAATGGCTGTAAGGGACCATATATAGCCAGTGGTCACATGGTGTCTCCCGGAGAAAATCTTGCGTAAAATACTGAGGTAGCCATTTTTCAAATCGTTTCTTATGAGAAACCAACTGCCTCGACGGATATGTTATCGAATACATATGTTAAAAACACCTTGAGGATGGATCCTAAACAACGTTTGCCGTGTTTCTGTCTATTATGGAGCAAATTTTGAAAAAAGTTTGGCGTTATAGTTGAAGTATCTTTTTGGGTCGATTTCTCAGCCAAGCAGGATGAACAAACGGGAGCTTTTTGGAAAAAAGGAACATTTGCTATCTAACTGGGAGTCTCCTAAGTGAAAGCCTCTGAAGTTCTTCAAAGGTAAATTATTTAATTTTGTTGCTTTTCTTTATTTTCGTGAAAATGTTGCCTGCTGCCAATAAAGCCTATCATAGCATTATGCCATGATAAACTTACACAAATGCTTGTCGTTGGCTGTAACGCATATTTTGAAAATCTGAGATGACAGTGTTGTTAACAAAAGGCTAAGCTTGTGTTTGAATATATTTCATTTCATTTGAGATTTTCATGAATAGGAAAAGTTGCGTTATGGTAATGCACTTGAGGCTATGATTACGCTCCCGGATACGGGATTGCTAGTCGCAAGAAGTTAAGTGTGCCTTGAATTCTAAATAAATCAGTAACAGTGTCACCAGCAAAGCACCATCACACCACCTCCTCCATGCTTCAAGGTGGGAACCACATGTGAAGATCATCCTTTCACCACTCTGCATCTCAGACACGGCGGTTGGAAGCACAAATCTAAAATGTTGACTCATCAGACCAAAGGACAGATTTCCACCGGTCTAATGTCCCTTGTCCGTGTGTCTTGGCCCAAGCAAGTCTCATCTTATTGGTGTCCTTTTGTAGTGTTTTTTTGTGGTTGCAGAAATTCGACCCTGAAGGCCTGATTCAGGCCTGATTCACAGTCTCCTAACAGTGGATGTATCTTACTTGATCTCTGAAGCATTTATTTTGGCTGCAATTTCTGAGGCTGGTAACTAATGAATACAGTGCCTTGCGAAAGTATTCGGCCCCCTTGAACTTTTCGACCTTTTGCCACATTTCAGGCTTCAAACATAAAGATATAAAACTATTTTTTTGTGAAGAATCAACAAGTGGGACACAATCATGAAGTGGAACGACATTTATTGGATATTTCAAACTTTTTTAACAAATCAAAAACTGAAAAATTGGGCGTGCAAAATTATTCAGCCCCTTTACTTTAAGTGCAGCAAACTCTCTCCAGAAGTTCAGTGAAGATCTCTGAATGATCCAATGTTGACCTAAATGACTAATGATGATAAATACAATCCACCTGTGTGTAATCAAGTCTCCGTATAAATGCTCCTGCACTGTGATAGTCTCAGAGGTCCGTTAAAAGCGCAGAGAGCATCATGAAGAACAAGGAACACACTGCAGCCAAGAGGCCCATGATCACTCTGGATGAACTGCAGAGATCTACAGCTGAGGTGGGAGACTCTGTCCATAGGACAACAATCAGTCGTATATTGCACAAATCTGGCCTTTATGGAAGAGTGGAAAGAAGAAAACATTTCTTAAAGATATCCATAAAAAGTGTCGTTTTTAAAGTTTGCCACAAGCCACCTGGGAGACACACCAAACATGTGGAAGAAGGTGCTCTGGTCAGATGAAACCAAAATTGAACTTTTTGGCAACAATGCAAAACGTTATGTTTGGCGTAAAGCAACACAGCACATCACCCTGAACACACCATCCCCACTGTCAAACATGGTGGTGGCAGCATCATGGTTCGGGCCTGCTTTTCTTCAGCAGGGACAGGGAAGATGGTTCAAATTGATGGGAAGATGGATGGAGCCAAATTACAGGACCATTCTGGAAGAAAACCTGATGGAGTCTGCAAAAGACCTGAGACTGGGACGGAGATTTGTCTTCCAACAAGACAATGATCCAAAACAGAAAGCAAAATCTACAATGGAATGGTTCAAAAATAAACATATCCAGGTGTTAGAATGGCCAAGTCAAAGTCCAGACCTGAATCCAATCGAGAATCTGTGGAAAGAACTGAAAACTGCTGTTCACAAATGCTTTCCATCCAACCTCACTGAGCTCGAGCTGTTTTGCAAGGAGGAATGGGAAAAAATGTCAGTCTCTCGATGTGCAAAACTGATAGAGACATACCCCAAGCGACTTACAGCTGTAATCGCAGCAAAAGGTGGCGCTACAAAGTATTAACTTAAGGGGGCTGAATAATTTTGCACGCCCAATTTGTCAGTTTTTGATTTGTTAAAAAAGTTTGAAATATCCAATAAATGTCGTTCCACTTCATGATTGTGTCCCACTTGTTGTTGATTCTTCACAAAAAAATGCAGTTTTATATCTTTATGTTTGAAGCCTGAAATGTGGGGGCCGAATACTTTCGCAAGGCACTGTATATTCTCTGCAGCAGAGGTAACTCTGTGTCTTCCTTTCCTGTGGAGGTCCTTATGACAGCCAGTTTCATCATAGCGCTTGATGGTTTTTGCTACTGCACTTGAAGGATCTTTGTTTTTGACATTTTTTCTGGGTTGACTGACCTTCATGTCTTAGTAATGATAAACTGTCGTTTCTCTTTGCTGATATGATCTGTTCTTGCCATAATATGGACTTGGTCTTTTACCAAATAGGGCCATTTTCTGTATACCACCCCTACCTTGTCAACTGATTGGCTCAAACACATTAAGAAAGAAAGAAATTCCACAAATGAACTTTTAACAAGGCAACTGTTAATTGAAATGTATTCCAGATGACTACCTCATGAAGCTAGTTGCGAGAATGCCATCAAGGCAAAGGGTGGCTACTTTGAAGAATCTCAAATATAACATTTATTTTGTTGGTTGCTACATTAATCCATATTTCATTTCATAGTTTTGATGTCTTCACTAATATTCTACGATGTAGAAAATAGACAAAATAATGAGGTAGGTGTGTCCAAACTTTTGACTGGTATTATACGTTTCAACATCAATGCCCTCAGAAGATGATATC
Source organism: Oncorhynchus kisutch (assembly GCF_002021735.2). Lineage (NCBI taxonomy): Eukaryota > Metazoa > Chordata > Actinopteri > Salmoniformes > Salmonidae > Oncorhynchus > Oncorhynchus kisutch. The sequence continues at coordinate 50,181,652 of NC_034181.2, read as the reverse complement.
CCAACAATGCTACCAAGGGTAACCCCTGCTGCTACTAACACTGCGTACTTCAAAATACTCCTAATTTGCGCCATAGTCCAGTTCCACGCTGTTACTATAGCATCTTTCAGCACTACTACCGCTCCTTCAGTCACTGTCCCTACAGCGACTGCTGTGAGAATATCTATTGCATTGAATCTGTCTCCTGCTCTTCTATTGCCTTTGTGGTAAACTGATAGATCTAGGACTGAATCTTTCAGGTTCTCCCTACCTCAAACTTTTACAGATGCACAATTGAGAGCATCCTGATGGGCTGTATCACCGCCTAGTACGGCAACTGCACCACCCTCAACCACTGGTTTCTCCAGAGGTTGGTGCGGTCTGGCCAGCGCATCACCGGGGGCAAACTGCGTGACCTCCAGGACACCTACAGCATCCTATGTCACAGGAAGGCCATCAAGGACATCAACTACCCAAGCCACGTACTGTTCACCCCAACCCTTTGAACACCCTCATTACAGTGTAACCTTCGGGTCCCAACGGTTGATAAGCAGCCACCTTCTGACACTTTCCGTTTACCGTCACTCAGTCCCAATCTTCTGGGAGATATGTCAAGTGTTAGCTGGCTGTTATGAATGGGGGAGATACTAGTAGCGTTGGAAGACTGTCCAACCTTACAAAACTCTGAGTCACATGTTTCTTAATCGCACTCTGCAAGTAATGTGATGCTATTATTACAGCAAACTTCCCCTTCGGTGACGTGGCCTCCCGTATACAGGGATCTGTGGCTATTCTTTTAAGCTTTGTACCTTCTTTGAAGAACCCCTCATTGAAAGTTGACAATAGTGTCTGAAATAACAACACTATCTCTGCTACTCACCATGATCTGGGTATGTGTGACATTCAGTTTGACTTCATAGTAGTCTCTAAATTGTGCACAGTTAGCTGTCCTTCCTCTGCTATGAGCTATCCCCTGTAACAATATACATAGAGAAGTGGTATCGTTCCCCAGAGACTCTTACCCACTTCCTTAATATATTAGCCACACAAATATCCGTCCGTCATATGAAATTCTGCTTTCCCAATTCCCTGTAAGGTTAACGCCTTGGTTTTTGGGACTCCACAGAATACACTGATGTCCGTCCTGCCAGACTCTGCAGCTTACACCCTTATGCAAACATTCTGTCTCAAACACATGCCCTTGCTTCTGGCTACAAAATCATTTGCACTTGAATCATTAATCATTCCCATTAATCATTCCATCTAACCCATAACACGTTAGTTACTACTGCTTCTCCACTTTTATATAATTATAAACATACTAAAACATTCAAGTCAATTTCCAACAGTCCCTCTGGATCAATGATCATTCTGATGTTCCCATGACACTTAGAAAACATATTGACTTGAACAGGGAAGAGTAATTTCACACCACCCTTAATGCCAATGAGACTGGGGAAAGAACCTTCCATCCGTTCTGTTTTATGCCAATGGGATGCTAGTTTCCTTCATTCTCGGGTGACAGACTATGAGCCTTGCACGTAATTAATTGTACTGTGTCGCCATATGTATTGATGCACTTTAGGGTTGTGATAACATGGTAAAACTAAACCCCTACTATCAAGTATATCATGGATAGCTCAAGCTATCTAGTGGGTTCTCTAACCTCCCTCTCGGAGGTCACTAAAAGATGAGGTTTGAAGGAAGGAAAACACTCCCTAGACTCAATAAATTTGAGCAGTGCACCGTGCTCTCCTCCTTTTTGCTCCTTTCCAAACCATAATTTAAACATTTGATAAATTATCCAAACCAAATTTAGAAAGACTCAACATGAAGCACTAAGGACTGTCAATCACTCAAATTCAAGACCTCCAACTTCACACACACCGACACTGTCGGAATTTACATTTACAAACAGGGAACACATACAGTGGGGCAAAAAAGTATTTAGTCAGCCACCAATTGTGCAAGTTATCCCACTTAAAAAGGGGAGAGGCCTGTAATTTTCATCATAGGTACACTTCAATTTATTTGCAGATGATGGTGGATAATATGTATTTGGTCACCTACAAACAAGCAAGATTTCTGGCTCTCACAGACCTGTAACTTATTCTTTAAGAGGCTCCTCTGTCCCCCCACTCGTTACCTGTATTAATGGCACCTGTTTGAACATGTTATCAGTATAAAAGACACCTGTCCACAACCTCAAACAGTCACACTCCAAACTTCACTATGGCCAAGACCAAAGAGCTGTCAAAGGACACCAGAAACAAAATTGTAGACCTGCACCAGGCTGGGAAGACTGAATCTGCAATAGGTAAACAGCTTCATTTGAAGAAATCAACTGTGGGAGCAATTATTAGGAAATGGAAGACATACAAGACCACTGATAATCTCCCTTGATCTGGGGCTCCACGCAAGATCTCACCCCGTGGGGTCAAAATGATCACAAGAACTGTGAGCAAAAATCCCAGAACCACACGGGTTCACCTAGTGGATGACCTGCAGAGAGCTGGGACCAAAGTAACAAAGCCTACCATCAGTAACACACTACGCCGCCAGGGACTCAAATCCTGCAGTGCCAGACGTGTCCCCCTGCTTAAGCCAGTACATGTCCAGGCCCGTCTGAAGTTTGCTAGAGAGCATTTGGATGATCCAGAAGAAGATTGGGAGAATGTCATATGGTCAGATGAAACCAAAATAGAACTTAACTCGTCGTGTTTGGAGGACAAAGAATGCTGTTTCATCCAAAGAACACCATACCTACTGTGAAGCATGGGGGTGGAAACATCATGCTTTGGGGCTGTTTTTCTGCAAAGGGACCAGGACGACTGATCCGTGTAAAGGAAAGAATGAATGGGGCCATGTATCGTGAGATTTTGAGTGAAATCCTCCTCCCATCAGCAAGGGCATTGAAGATGAGACGTGGCTGGGTCTTTCAGCATGACAATGATCCCAAACACACCGCCCGGGCAACGAAGGAGTGGCTTCGTAAGAAGCATTTCAAGGTCCTGGAGTGGCGTAGCCAGTCTCCAGATCTCAACCCCATAGAAAATCTTTGGAGGGAGTTGAAAGTCTGTGTTGCCCAGCAACAGCCCCAAAACATCACTGCTCTAGAGGAGATCTGTATGGAGGAATGGGCCAAAATACCAGCAACAGTGTGAAAACCTTGTGAAGACATACAGAAAACGTTTGAAGTATTGAGAAACTTTTGTTATTGACCAAATACTTACTTTCCACCATAATTTGCAAATAAATTCATAAAGAATCCTACAATGTGATTTTCTGGATTTTTTTTTCTCATTTTGTCTGTCATAGTTGAAGTGTACCTATGATGAAAATTACAGGCCTCATCTTTTTAAGTGGGAGAACTTGCACAATTGGTGGCTGACTAAATACTTTTTTGCCCCTCTCTAAGACACTTGCATTTTCAAGAATGTTTAATATTACGACGTTGTATTTTTAGTTGTCACGCTGAAATTTCCCCTGCACAATTGGTGGCTGACTAAATACTTTTTTGCCCCACTGTACAGGCATGTTAACAACAGATCGGTATCTCAATGCACCTGAATTTCCCAATGTGTAGACCTCCCAAATCAACCTTATAGCCCAAATAAACAGTTTAGAGCAGTGGTAACCAACCTTTGAGATCACTTTCACAGTCAAAAAGCAAGCTGAGATTACTGCTCAGATGTTTTTGTTTACTTTAACCTCACACAAACAGTTTTGTAAGAATGAGGTTTGGGCAGTAGGCCTAGTACATTATCACCGCATATTGGATATATGACTGGCCTGTAAATATTGCTAATCAGACCATATAATATTTCAAAACTCGTGCTTTGATAACAAAATAGATCAGTTGGTTTAGCACTTGAGGCACTGTGGAGCATGAATTCAAATAATTAGCTTTTTTATTTAACTGGACTGATGGTACCTGCATCTGATGGTCAACGAGATCAAATCACGACGTCAGTGATCTTCAGGTCAAAAAGTCGGAGCTCTGGAAAGATGCGAGAGTTTCCAACTTGGAATTCTGAGTTCAAAGCCCTTTAAAAAAAAATTTTTTTTAAACCTCTCTCGGTCCCTTCTCTCTCCTTCCTTTCCTCCAGTGAGACTGACCAGAGAGAGGGGACACAGTCTTTCACCTAATGGCAAAACTCAAGTCGCACCACATCTGCCTCATGCACAAATTCATGTTCCAATGACCGGAGAAAGTTCAACATTCCTGAATATTAAAATCGACACGATGAGCTGTTAATAATAATAAAATGCATGGCCATCGATACTTGGCTACTCATTCATTGCAGCTGCAACCCGAGTGGAACTATGGAGAAGCGCGTTTTGTAATCGTGTTCAATAAAAATAGTGATAGTGCTGAATATAAACTTAAACATGAACTCGCTCATAAAAACAGCAGCTCTTTGCTGTATTCGTTGAGTCTCTGTGGTCATGCTTTTAAAAGTAATTAAATCTTACATAGGCTAGTAGCCTATTAAACTTGGCTGTGGCCAGGGTCATGGAAATTCTGTAGCCACGTCACCGTGGAGCTATCCGATTGTGCAGCGCATTAAGTGCACTCGATTTAGTCACAGATTTGCAGGTCCGCCGGGAAGGCGGAGTTTGTCTCATGGGAACACTTTGCTACCCGGTTTGCAAGATCGGCAACAGCTCAACGATTTAAAAAAATGGAGCGCAAGCCTTTATCGTTTGTTGGCTTTGCTACATAAATATTTGGTGATCGACTAGGAGTGCCTTGATCGACCGGTTGGCGGCCACTGGTTTAGAGCAACCCTAAATCAATTTCCGGGCACAGGTGACCACCCCCTTTCATTCCCGGCACACTTCTTCTGGCGTATCTTCATTTTCTTCTTCAGATAGCATTACAGTACGTATTCCCAACGGCACATACGTTTCATGCGTATCACAGTTGATGGCCATTGATAATGTCCTGATTTCAATATCTGGGGAATAATCAGATTTTCCCAAGCCATTGAATCTTTCACCTGAGCAGTACCACCATTCTGTACAGTCCATCCTGTCTGGTCCTTTTTCCCACCAGTACACCAGCAGCATGAGAAGTTTGGATGTGATCTCTCTCCATGCTCACTCCACATACTCGGTCTCAGGACTCATGCTGCACTTCTGCCGCTCGTACACAGGTTGCTGGCTCGGACTCAGGTCTCAGTGGTAGTGGTGCAGAACACCATTTCTATTGTTCCTTCCATGCATATAGACCATCAGTAGTCAGTATCGCCATAACTTCGAGGGAGATCAGACCAAAACAACAGCTTTTCTGATTCAGAAAATCCAAAACTATATACCATGTGACAAATTATTACCAAATACAACATTCCTAAGACTAATGTCAAAGAGCATACCGACACACTGTTGAAACCATTTTCCAAATTGGCTTATTCTCCCTAATCATACTGGCGACCTCACAACAGAGTTACCGGGTCAGGGAGTTAGAGAGCTAACACTTAGGGTGAAATCCTGACCATACAGCAGACCCAATCTAGTGAGATTTGTATCACGACAAAAACAAGATCCCAAAAAATAACAGCTACACACTTCATAATATACTTAAATCTCATCCAATGTGTCTCCTTTCTAGTGAGGTTGATCAGGCCCCACCAGAAAGTCAGGACAAAGGTTGTTCAACCCCATTTTAAGTATTTTCTTTCCCTGTACTCAGAAACCATTTAAAAACATTTCCATCATTCTGCATACCCAATATACAATTCAGAAGACTGTTTTCTTCTTAAGAGGTAAAACAAATGGAAGCATCATTACAAATGTTTGAGAGTTGTTGTTCAACAGTCTAATGTTCTAAAGTTGTTCAGGGGATGAAACACATACGAAAGCCCAGGCCCAGACAAAGTAAGTGAACATGTGTTAAAGCACTGTGCTGAACAACTGGCTGGTGTTTTTACAGATATTTTCCAATCCTCACTTGACCAGCAACACGTACCAGTAATGTGGAAAACCTCAATTATACCAATTCCTAAAGTATCTAATCCCACTGTGCTGAATGACTACCGCCCTGTCGCCTTGACATCATTAGTAATGAAATGCCTTGAGAAAATTGTGAAAAGTCATATTCCCAGAAGCTCCTCGACCCATTTCAGTTTGCCTAGCAGAGGAGTTGATGATGCCATTCTTACCCTCCTTAACATGGTCTATAGACATCTAGAAGGTGCCAAATCCCATGTCAGGGTTATGTTTGTTTACTTTTCTTCTGCCTTCAACACAATCCATTCTTACATTCTGGAACAGAGACTCATTCAGGACTTCTCCTTAGAGGGGGGGCTGGTTTTGTGGCTGTTGGACTTCCTGAGCCAATGCTCACAGCGAGTCAAAATAGGTCGCCATGTGTCGGATATACGCAATACCAACACAGGCTCTCCTCAGGGATGTGTTTTGTCCCCAATTCTGTACATCTTGTACACTAATAGTTGTACTAGTTCCTATAATGACAAACACCTTGTTAAGTTCGCTGATGACACTGCCTTGATCAGCCTGTTGCATGATGATGGGGAACATCATGGCCCGGTCCTAGATGACTTTGTAGAGTGGTGTGAGGAATCACACTTGGTCCTCAATACCAACAAGACCAAAGAGATGTGCATAGACTTCAGGAAGCGTACAACACCTACCTCTGCAACATCTATCAGAGGTCAGAATATAGAGATTGTAGAGGAATATAAATATCTGGGTGTTTTTTTGGACAATAAGCTTCAGTGGAGTAAATGTACAGTCCTGATATACAAAAAGAGCCAATATAGACTGTACTATACTGACTCTGTTTTACAAATCCTTTATTGAGAGTATTTTAACTTTTTGTATTGTTTGTTGGTTTGGCAAAGCTACTGTCAGCCAGAGAAACATGCTGAGAAGAATTATTACCAAAGCAAGTAAGGTACTTGGAGTCAAACAGACAGACCTGGATGAGATCTTTAAGGTCAGGGCCCTCCGTAAGGCTCACAAAATCATTTCAGACCCAAGTCACCCCCTGTACCTGGACTTTGAATTACTCCCCTCTGGGCGCAGGTATAGGGCACTCCTCAGCAGGAAAAATAGAACGAGACAATAATTTGTGCCAGGTGTGATATCACTCCTAAATAACTCGGGCGAATGTTCCCATTGACTCCGTAAGGCCAGCTGGCTAGTTTTATTTCTTATTATTTTTATTGGTGTGTAACTGTTATGAAAGTTGTATTGTCAATTTTGTTTTATATTTCAATGCCACTTTAGATGTGTACATGACACTGCAACAACATTTCCCCATGGGGACAATAAAGTCAGTAAGACCCCACACAGTAAATCAGACACTGTATTAACACCGCTAACAAATATTCATCACCGGTGAGATGAGTGTGTGTGGTAAAATGTAGGGCAAAAACAAAGAAACCAATAGCCAGGCCTTAATTATTTGGGAGCCCCCTTTACTGCTAAATCGGGATGCCTTTATACAATGGCATAATTTCACTTCTAAGAGAGCGAGATAATGATACCCCATACTCTCCTGGAAGAGAAAGTGTACATTTCGTTAGCATTCACTATGCTAATCTTAATCAGCAACCCAAAAGTTTTAATTACAAACAAACATGATAATGATAAGTCCACTGTCCTCCCTCCAATCATTGAATTGTTTGTTTTAATCCAAACCAACGTTTACGTGCCTTTTTATTTAGCATGTACTACGCTTGGACACACTTATCTCGCCACCAATTTTAAACGATTTACTCCCGTATAGGACTGGTTTCTCTTTTTCCCCATGACTGGTCTCTCCAAGGTTTTCTTCATTTGCAATGAGTTTTTGGCCCTGTCATTTTAAATTAGTTAACTTTTTCAATCCATTCCCTTGGCATTTCGCATTGATTCTTCCAACCCCAAAATTGGTTCCACACACGTCGCCATCTCACATTATCCAGGTATTGTTACTGGTCGGCTGGTCAGAGACATGGGTAGTAGCTGTATCGCTTTCGATTCTGCCTGTTACCTTGCTGAATGTAACACCCTGATGTACATTTTGGTAATTTCTTATCGTAAGGAATTAGTGATTACTGTTTCATCCCAGTGAGAATGTTGGTCCACTGCTCCTGCAATAGCCATTTTGATAACATGTTTCAAATCAAATGTTATGTCACATGCTCCAAATACAACAGTATATTGGAATGCATTATTTGTCTCCAGTACTTGAAAACATGAATAACTGTACATACATAGATACATTGCCTTGCAAAAGTATTAATTCCCCTTGGTGTTTTTCCTATTTTGTTGCATTACAACCTGTATTTTAAATTGATTTTTATTTGGATTTCATGTAATCGACATACACAAAATTGGTGAAGTGAAACCAGGGAAAAAATTGAAAAGTAGTATATATAAACATGTATAAACTCTGGTTGGCTAGGGTGACAGCATCCTCATGGGGGGCCTCTCCATGGCCTCGATCTTTTGGACTAGCATTGTGATATGATATGTTTATGACATAAATAGCAGCAAATGGATACAAGCAATAGCAGAAAATGGCACATGCGCTATACTGTACACTGGCAGCTAATAGTGGTAGGCGACCTCAACATACATACAATAGCTGAGGAACAGCTAGGCCCTAAATATTATCAAAGATTCCAGCCACCCTAGTCATAGACTGTTCTTTCGGCTACCGCACGGCAAGCGGTACCGGAGTGTTAAGTCTAGGTCCAAGTCATAAAACTCCTGAACATCTAATCAAATAGCTACCCAGACTATTTGCATTGCCCCCCCCCCCCCCCTTTACACCACTGCTACTCTCTTATCTACGCATAGTAATTTTAATAACTCTACCTACATGTACATAGTCCTCAATTATCTCGACTAACCAATGCCCCAGCACATTGACTCTGTACCGGTACCCCACTGTATATAGTCTTGCTATTTCACTGCTGCTCTTTAATTACTTGTTACTTTTTATTTCTTATTCGTATGATTTTTTTTTTTTGCATTGTTGGTTAGGGGCTCGTAAGTAAGCGTTTCGCTGTAAGGTCTACACCTGCTGTATTTGGCGCATGTGACTAATAACATTTGACTTGGTTGTTGCTTGGAGGAAAGCAGTAGGAAATGTTCCAAATTATGATATCTACCAGTAAATGCTAAGGCAAGAATGGGTATGCAAACCAGGTATTTAAAACGTTCAAAATCTTGGTTGAATATTGGCGATGTGCAATTCAGTCATCATAAACTCAGCAAAAACGTCCTCTCACTGTCAACTGCGTTTATTTCCAGCAAACATAACTTGTATGAACATAAGATTCAACAACTGAGACAACAACTGAACAAGTTCCACGGACATGTGACGAACAGAAATGGAATGTGTCCCTGAACAATGGGGGGGGTAACAGTAATAACAGTCAGAAGTAACAGTCAGTATCTGGTGTGGCCACCAGCTGCATTAAGTACTGCAGTGCATTTCCTCCTTATGGACTGCACCAGATTTGCCAGTCCTTGCTGTGAGATGTCACCCCACTCTTCCACCAAGGCACCTGTAAGTTCCCGGACATTTCTGGGGGGAATGGCCCTAGCCCTCCGATACAACAGTTCCCAGATGTGATCAATGGGATTGATATCCGGGCTCTTCTCTGGCCATGGCAGAACACTAACATTTGTCTTGCAGGAAATCACACTCAGAACGAGCAGCATGGCTGGTGGCATTGTCATGCTGGAGGGTCATGTCAGGATTAGCCTGCAGGAAGAGTACCACATGCGTGAGGAGGATGTCTTTCCTGTAACGCACAAGCGTTGAGATTGCCTACAATGACAACAAGCTCAGTCCGATGACCCTCCACCTCCAAATCGATCCCGCTCCAGAGTACAGAGCTCGGTGTAACGCTCACTCCTTCGGGGAGAAATGCAAATCCGACCATTATCCCTGGCGAGACAAAACCGTGACTCGTCAGTGAAGAGCATTTTTTTGCCAGTCCTGTCTGGTCCAGCGACAGTGGGATTGTGTCCAAAGGTGACGTTGTTGCCAGTGATGTCTGGTAAGGACCTGCCTTATACAACCCATCTACAAGCCCTCCGTCCAGCCTCTCTCAGCCTATTGCGGACAGTCTGAGCACTAATGTAGGGATTGTGCATTCCTGGTGAAACTCGGGCAGTTGTTGTTGCCTTCCTGTACCTGTCCCGCAGGTGTGATGTACCGATCCGGTGCAGGTGTGTTAAACGTGGTCTGCCACTGCAGCTGTCCGTCCTGTCTCCCTGTAGTGCTGTCTTAAGCGTCTCAGTACGGACATTGCAATGTATTGCCCTGGCCACATCTGCAGTCCTCATGCCTCCTTGCAGCATGCCTAAGGCATGTTCATGCAGATGAGCAGGGAACCTGGGTATCTTTCTTTTGGTGTTTTTCCAGAGTCAGTAGAAAGGCCTCTTTAGTGTCCTAAGTTTTCATAACTGTGACCTTAATTGCCTACAGTCTGTAAGCTGTTAGTGTCTTAATGACTTCCACAGGTGCATGTTCATTTAATTGTTTATGGTTAATTGAACAAGCATGGGAAACTGTTTAAACCCTTTACAATGAAGATCTGTGAAGTTATTTGGATCTTTACAAGTTACCTTTTGAAACCGGGTCCTGAAAAATAGTTTATATACCCCAATTTGAGTGGAGTCTCCTCCTCCTCTCTAAACATAACTTCCTGCCTAGTAATAAAGATGTCAAGTGATACGGGCAACAAACTGTTCCTTCTCCCTTAATGTTACCTGACCTCGGCCCCCCATTCCTCACTAAACCACATCTCTCTAATTGACTACACCATATACATTCCTCCTACAGATAATCAATCATTAACTTCTGGTGTAGAAACCGACAATATTTCAATCGGATGGATACCTGATAATTAACAATATTTAAAGTTGAACCCAGATTTTTTTTATTTATTTTTATTTCACCTTTATTTAACCAGGTAGGCTAGTTGAGAACAAGTTCTCATTTGCAACTGCGACCTGGCCAAGATAAAGCATAGCAGTGTGAACAGACAACAGAGTTACACATGGAGTAAACAATTAACAAGTCAATAACACAGTAGAAAAAAAGGGGGAGTCTATATACATTGTGTGCAAAAGGCATGAGGTGGTAGGCGAATAATTACAATTTTGCAGATTAATAACACGAGTGATAAATGATCAGATGGTAATGTACAGGTAGAGATATTGGTGTGCAAAAGAGCAGAAAAGTAAATAAATAAATAACAGTATGGGGATGAGGTAGGTAAAAATGGGTGGGCTATTTACCGATAGACTATGTACAGCTGCAGCGATCGGTTAACTGCTCAGATAGCAGATGTTTGTGAGGGAGATAAAAGTCTCCAACTTCAGCGATTTTTGCAATTCGTTCCAGTCACAGGCAGCAGAGACCTGGAACGAAAGGCGGCCAAATGAGGTGTTGGCTTTAGGGATGATCAGTGAGATACACCTGCTGGAGCGCGTGCTACGGATGGGTGTTGCCATCTTGACCAGTGAACTGAGATAAGGCGGAGCTTTACCTAGCATGGACTTGTAGATGACCTGGAGCCAGTGGGTCTGGCGACGAATATGTAGCGAGGGCCAGCCGACTAGAGCATACAAGTCGCAGTGGTGGGTGGTATAAGGTGCTTTAGTGACAAAACTGCATCCAGTTTGCTGAGTAGAGTGTTGGAAGCCATTTTGTAGATGACATCGCCGAAGTCGAGGATCGGTAGGATAGTCAGTTTTACTAGGGTAAGTTTGGCGGCGTGAGTGAAGGAGGCTTTGTTGCGGAATAGAAAGCCGACTCTTGATTTGATTTTCGATTGGAGATGTTTGATATGAGTCTGGAAGGAGAGTTTAGTCTAGCCAGACACCTAGGTACTTATAGATGTCCACATATTCAAGGTCGGAACCATCCAGGGTGGTGATGCTGGTCAGGCGTGCGGGTGCAGGCAGCGAACGGTTGAAAAGCATGCATTTGGTTTTACTGGTGTTTAAGAGCAGTTGGAGGCCACGGAAGGAGTGTTGTATGGCATTGAAGCTCGTTTGGAGGTTAGATAGCACAGTGTCCAAGGACGGGCCAGAAGTATATAGAATGGTGTCGTCTGCATAGAGGTGGATCAGGGAATCGCCCGCAGCAAGAGCAACATCATTGATATATACAGAGAAAAGAGTCGGCACGAGGATTGAACCCTGTGGCACCCCCATAGAGACTGCCAGAGGACCGGACAGCATGCCCTCCGATTTGACACACTGAACTCTGTCTGCAAAGTAATTGGTGAACCAGGCAAGGCAGTCATCCGAAAAACCGAGGCTACTGAGTCTGCCGATAAGAATATGGTGATTGACAGAGTCGAAAGCCTTGGCAAGGTCGATGAAGACGGCTGCACAGTACTGTCTTATCGATGGAGGTTATGATATCGTTTAGTACCTTGAGCGTGGCTGAGGTGCACCCATGACCGGCTCGGAAACCAGATTGCACAGTGGAGAAGGTACGGTGGGATTCGAGATGGTCAGTGACCTGTTTGTTGACTTGGCTTTCGAAGACCTTGGATAGGCAGGGCAGGATGGATATAGGTCTGTAACAGTTTGGGTCCAGGGTGTCTCCCACTTTGAAGAGGGGGATGACTGCGGCAGCTTTCCAATCCTTGGGGATCTCAGACGATATGAGAGGTTGAACAGGCTGGTAATAGGGGTTGTGACAATGGCGGCGGATAGTTTCAGAAATAGAGGGTCCAGATTGTCAAGCCCAGCTGATTTGTACGGGTCCAGGTTTTGCAGCTCTTTCAGAACATCTGCTATCTGCATTTGGGTAAAGGAGAACCTGGAGAGGCTTGGGCGAGTAGCTGCGGGGGGGGGGGGGGGGGGCAGAGCTGTTGGCCGAGGTTGGAGTAGCCCGGTGGAAGGCATGGCCAGCTGTTGAGAAATGCTTGTTGAAGTTAAGATAATCATGGATTTATCGGTGGTGACCGTGTTACCTAGCCTCAGTGCAGTGGGCAGCTGGGAGGAGGTGCTCTTGTTCTCCATGGACTTCAGTGTCCCAGAACTTTTTGGAGTTGGAGCTACAGGATGCAAACTTCTGCCTGAAGAAGCTGGCCTTAGCTTTCCTGACTGACTGCGTGTATTGGTTCCTGACTTCCCTGAACAGTTGCATATCGCGGGGACTATTCGATGCTATTGCAGTCCGCCACAGGATATTTTTGTGCTGGTCGAGGTCAGTCAGGTCTGGAGTGAACCAAGGGCTGTATCTGTTCTTAGTTCTGCATTTTTTGAACGGAGGATGCTTATCTAAAATGGTGAGGAAGTTACTTTTAAAGAATGACCAGGCATCCTCAACTGACGGGATGAGGTCAATGTCTTTCCAGGATACCCGGGCCAGGTCGATTAGAAAGGCCTGCTCACAGAAGTGTTTTAGGGAGCGTTTGACAGTGATGAGGGGTGGTCGTTTGACTGCTGCTCCGTAGCGGATACAGGCAATGAGGCAATGAGGCAGTGATCGCTGAGATCCTGGTTGAAGACAGCGGGGGTGTATTTGGAGGGCCAGTTGGTCAGGATGATGTCTATGAGGGTGCCCTTGTTTACAGATTTAAGGTTGTACCTGGTGGGTTCCTTGATGATTTGTGTGAGATTGAGGGCATCTAGCTTAGATTGTAGGACTGCCGAGGTGTTAAGCATATCCCAGTTTAGGTCACCTAACAGAACAAACTCTGAAGCTAGATGGGGGGCGATCAATTCACAAATGGTGTCCAGGGCACAGCTGGGAGCTGAGGGGGGTCGGTAGCAGGCAGCAAAAGTGAGAGACTTATTTCTGGAGAGAGTAATTTTCAAAATTAGTAGTTCGAACTGTTTAGGTATGGACCTGGAAAGTATGACATATCTTTGCAGGCTATCTCTGCAGTACACTGCAACTCCTCCCCCTTTGGCAGTTCTATCTTGACGGAAAAAGTTATAGTTGGGTATGGAAATCTCAGAATTTTTGGTGGCCTTCCTGAGCCAGGATTCAGACACGGCCAGGACATCAGGGTTAGCAGAGTGTGCTAAAGCAGTGAGTAAAACAAACTTAGGGAGGAGGCTTCTGATGTTGACATGCATGAAACCAAGGCTTTTTCGATCACAGAAGTCAACAAATGAGGGTGCCTGGGGACATGCAGGGCCTGGGTTTACCTCCACATCACCCGCGGAACAGAGGAGGAGTAGAATGAGGGTGCGGCTAAAGGCTATCAAAACTGGTCGCCTAGAGCGTTGGGGACAGAGAATAAAAGGAGCAGATTTCTGGGCATAGTAGAATATATTCAGGGCATAATGCGCAGACAGGGGTATGGTGGGGTGCAGCGGAGGTGAGAGAGGGTGTATCTCTGGACATGCTGGTAGTAATGGGTGAGGTCACCGCATGTGTGGGAGGTGGGACAAAGGAGGTATCAGGGGTATGAAGAGTGGAACTAGGGGCTCCATTGTAAACTAAAACAATGATAACTAACCTGAACAACAGTATACAAGGCATATTGACATTTGAGAGAGACATACAGCGAGGCATACACTAATCACAGGTGTTGAATTGGGAGAGCTAGCTTAAACAGTAGGTGAGACAACAACAGCTAATCAGCTAGCACAACAGCAGGTAAAATGGCGTTGACTAGGCAGGGAGGGTCGGATTAACTACACACAGAGCCTGAGTGCGGCTGGGGCCGACAGATAAAACATAAACAAGCAGAATGGAGTACCGTGATTAATGGACAGTCCAGCATGCATCAGCTATGTAGCCAAGTGATCAGTGTCCAGGGGGCAGCGGTGGATGGGGCAGGGAAGCTGGACTGGCGAGTATTATCCAGGTTAAAAAAACTGGCTGGCTGTGTAAGGTAAAAGCCGCTAACAATGACTAAATAGCTGGTTAGCTTCTGGAGGTTCTTGAGTGTGTTCTAAAAATTAAAAATAATAGCGATTCCGTATCAGATTGGGTGAGGCAGGTTACCGGAAGGTATAAACAACTAAAAAATCGAAAAGAGATTGAAAGTAAATATGGGTCCAGTGAGTTTGTGACGCGGCGATTCAGACGGTTAGCAGGCCTGTGCTAACAGTTAGTAGGCCGGGGCTAAACAAGGTAGCAGTTAGCGGACCGGGGCTAAACAAGCTAGCAGTTAGCAGGCCGAATTAGCAAGCAAGGAGATAGCAAGGGCTAGAAAGTTAGCCTTTGGGGGGCGTCGCGATGGGGTGAGTCTGTTTATGCCTCTTCATGCGGTGACATCGATAGACCGGTCGTGGGTCCGGATATTGTAGCCCAGGAGTATGCTTCGGTGGTAGCACAGGAGCTCTGGCCGGGCTAGCTTAAAGCTAAGTGGATGGAAACGCTAGCCAGGAGTAATCATCCGGGGTTGCGGTTAGCTAGTTGTGAAGATCCAGCTGAAAATGTTCCGTTTACGGTGGGAATCCGGACTCTGGTTAGAGTCGCGTTGTTCGAACTGGCGAGAGCTTTCCGAGCTAAAGGTTAGCTGATGACCGCTAGCAATGGTTTGCTGACTGATACCTGGTAGTTAGCTGGCTAGCTTCAGTTGAGGGGATCCGGATCCGAAGTAAATATAAGTACTTTAGAAAAAATAGCTACATAGGGTGAGGCGGGTTGCAGGAGAGTATTTAGAAGTTGAGGTTTAGCAAAAAGTTTTCAAAGATATTGTTTTAAAAAACGATATACGATATATACAAGGGACACGACACGACGTCCGACTGCTACGCCATCTTGGATTGAAGATATCACTGTTGTTGACAACACATTACCAAAATATTCACTATCTCCCTATTTCCACATTATGCCCCAATAGGGCATAAACAGTTGTGGAAAAAGTACCCAATTGTCATACTCATGATTAAAAGTAAAGATGCCTTAATAGGGGCATGCTCCAACACTCAGACATAATTTACAAACGAAGCATGTGTTTAGTGAGTCTGCCAGATCAGAGGCCGTATGGATGACCGGTGATGTTAACTTGATAAGTGTATGAATTGGACCGTTGTCCTGGTAAGCATTCAAAATGTAATGAGTACTTTTGGGTGTCAGGGAAAATTAATGGAGAATAAAGTACATAATGTTCTTTAGGAATGTAGTGAAGTTAAAGTTTGGGTTGGTTTCATCAGACTATATGACATTCTCCCAATCGTCTTCTGGATCATCCAAATGCTCTCTAGCAAACTTCAGACGGGCCTGGACATGTAGTGGCTTTAGCAGGGGGACACGTCTGGCACTGCGGGGTGAGATCTTGCCCCAGATCGAGGGAGATTATCAGTGGTCTTGTATGTCTTCCATTTCCTAATAATTGCTCCCACAGTTGATTTCTTCAAACCAAGCTGCTTACCTATTGCAGATTCAGTCTTCCCAGCCTGGTGCAGGTCTACAATGTTGTTTCTGGTGTCCTTTGACAGCTCTTTGGTCTTGGCCATAGTGGAGTTTGGAGTGTGACTGTTTGAGGTTGTGGACAGGTGTCTTTTATACTGATAACAAGTTCAAACAGGTGCCATTAATACAGGTAACGAGTGGAGGACAGAGGAGCCTCTTAAAGAAGTTACAGGTCTGTGAGAGCCAGAAATCTTGCTTGTTTGTAGGTGACCAAATACTTATTTTCCACCAGAATTTGCAAATAAATTCATAAAAAAATCCTACAATGTTATTTTCTGGATTTTTTTTCTCTCATTTTGTCTGTCATAGTTGAAGTGTACCTATGATAAATTACAGGCCTCATCTTTAAGTGGGAGAACTTGCACAATTGGTGGCTGACTAAATACTTTTTTGCCCCACTGTATAACCATTAACTTCTGGTGTAGCATGTATTTCAAATTACAACCCAACATCCCATTAAAAATAGACTCAGTTAGCAATAGGACATCAGACATAATTCCCAGCAATTGCTGATTAGTGAAAAACAAATTTGAATAACACCGACTTCAAGGCCTCTTACATATTCGACACAACAGTTGTGCTATTATTGATATTTTGTATGCACACAAATGTTAACACAAGTTGTTTACCCAACCATCTATGTTTTAAGCAGGATGTCGTCCCGCTGTGCATCATTTTGCAAGGTTCATTGTTGTGTAACGGAGATAAGAACATATCGTAATATGCTGTAAATTTACTCCACAGCCAGCTTGAAATGTCACAATTAGTGCTATCAAATGGTTAGCTCAATCAGTTCGTATGTTGGTGAGGTAGAGGACCCTGGTTCAAGCCCAGTCAGAAGCAAGTTCGGGGAGGCAGCACTATATGCTAAGCTAGCACATTGATGCTGGTTATACTGGTGCTGTGACTCGGATCCACAGTGGGCTCAGCTCGACAGCCTTAAGCTAGCTTGAAATGTCGCCAACCGTGCTATCGAATTGGATCCTTTTCTATAGCTCGGCGTGTTTCAATGGCATCAGAACAGCACCCTAATCACAGAGGGTTCGATCACACACTGATTTATACTGAACAAAAATAAACGCCACATGTAAAGT
Organism: Oncorhynchus kisutch; assembly: GCF_002021735.2. Taxonomy (NCBI): domain Eukaryota; kingdom Metazoa; phylum Chordata; class Actinopteri; order Salmoniformes; family Salmonidae; genus Oncorhynchus; species Oncorhynchus kisutch. Next base: position 50,164,210 of record NC_034181.2, on the reverse strand, counting down.
GTTGGTCTCATGTTTAATGAACTGAAATAAAAGATCCTAGAAATGTTTCACACGCACAAAAAGCTTATTTCTCTCAGAATTTGTTTTCATCCCTGTTAGTGAGCATTTCTCCTTTGCCAAGATAATCCATCCACCTGACAGGTGTGGCATATCAAGAAGATTATTACACATGTGCACCATGTGCTGTGGACAATAAAGGCCACTCTAAAATATGAAGTTTTGTCACAACACAGTGCCACAGATGTTTGAGGGAGTTGGCATGCTGTCTACAGGAATGTCCACTAGAGCTGTTGCCGAATAATTTAATGTTAGTAGAGAAATTAAGGTTGTTTTAGAGAATGTGGCAGTACGTCTAACCGGCCTCCCAACCGCAGACCACTGTAACCACGCCAGCTCAGGACCTCCACATACAACTTCTTAACCTGCGGGATCGTCTGAGACCAGCCACCCCTACAGAATTATTTCTGCACAAACTGTCCAAAACCATTTCAGGGAAGCTCATCTGCGTGCTTGTGGTCCCCACCTGGGTCTTGACCTGACTGCAGTTTGGCGTCGTAACCGACTTCAGTGGGCAAATGCTCACGATGTCCACTGGCACGCTGAATAAGTGTGCTTTTCAACTGTACCGGACAGATGGCAGACAGCATGTATGGCATCGCGTGGGCGAGTGATTTGCTGATGTCAACATTGTGAGCAGAGTGCCCGGTGGTGGGGTTATGGTATAGGCAGGCATAAGCTACGGACAACAAACACGATTGTATTTTATCGAGGTCGATTTTAATGCATAGAGATACCGTGACGAGATCCTTAGGCCCATTGCTGTGCCATTCATCCGCCACCATCATTATGTTTCAGCATGATAGCCCCATTTCGCAAGGATCTGTACACAATTCTTGAAAGCTGAAAATGTCCCAGTTCTTCCATGGCCTGCATACTCACCAGACATGTCACCCATTGAGCCTGTTTGGGATGCTGTGGATCGACATCTATGACATCTGCAGTCCCAGTCATTTGAAATCCTTAGACTTAGTTTGAGCCAATCAGTTGTGTTGTAACAAGGTAGGGGTAGTATACAGAAGGTAGCCCTATTTGGTAAAAGACCAAGTCCATATGTCAAGAACACCTTCAAGAACTTTGAAAGTCTCAAGTGCAGTAGCAAAAACCATCAAGCTCTATGATGAAACTGGCTGTCATGAGGACTGCAACAGGAAAGGATGTCCCAGAGTTACCTCTGCTGCAGAGGATAAGTTCATTACTTACCAGCCTCACAAATTGCAGCCCAAATAAAAGCTTCAGAGTTCAAGTAACAGACATCTCAACATCAACTGTTCAGAGGAGACTGCGTGAATCAGGCCTTCGTGGTCGAAGTGCTGCAAAGAAACCACTACTAAAGCACACCAATAATAATAAGAGATTTGCTTGTGCCAAGAAACCCAGGCAATGGACATTAGACCGGTGAAAATCTGTCCTTTTGGTCTGAAGAGTCCAAATGTGAGATTATTGGTTCCAACCGCCATGTCCTTTTTGAGTTGGTGAATGGAGGATCTTCGCATGTGAGATTCCCACCGTGAAGCATGGAGGAGGTGGTGTGGGGGGTGCTTTGCTGGTGACCCTCAATGATTTATTTAAAATTTGAGGCACACTTAACCAACATGTCTACCTCAGCATTCTGCAGCGATACGCCATCCCATCTGGTTTGCGCTTAGTGGGACAAACAGGACAATGACCCAACACACCACCAGGCTTTGTAAGGGCTATTTGACCAAGGAGGGTGATAGTCCTGCAACAAATTACCTGGCCTCCACAATCACCCAACCTCAACCAAATTGAGATGGTTTGGGATGGGTTGGACCACAGAGTGAAGGAAAAGCAGGAAATAAATGCTCAGCATATGTGGGAACTCCTTCAAGACTGTTAGAAAAGCATTTCAGGTGAAGCTGGTTGAGAGAATGCCAAGAGTAGGTGAAGCTGTCAAGGCAAAGGGTGCCTACTTTGAAGAATCTAAAATGATTTGTTTTACCTTTTTTGCTTACCACATGATTCCATATGTGTTATTTCATAGTGTTGATGTCTTCGATATTATTCTACAATGTAGAAAATAGTAAAAATAAAGAAAAGCCCTTGAATGAGAAGGTGTGTCCAAAGTTGTGTGTATATTCTCTTGTAAAGGATCCCAGGGGCTCCAAAGTCCTCACATTTAGCTTTTTTCAGACCGGTTGAAATGTAGAATGGGACTCAGAATTTAGAGGGAAGAACAGGTAGAGACGGTGGTAGGTGAGGCTCCCACACAAATCATAATTTGTTTATTTTTTATCTTGCCCACCTTTTCCATTAAAGTCCTCACAAAAAATCTTTCTCCCTGTCCCTCCCCACAGGCATGTTCAGCATCTCCCAGATGAAGAACAGACCCATGATCCTCATCGGTGGGTGACGCGGCTGTACGTAACACTCACTCATTCGCTTCCCCTCTTTCTCTCCTCTACCCCTCTCTCTCTCCTTCACTCCCACTCTCTGATCTTCGCTCTCCTTCTAATCTCGTACCCTCAGTCCATTTGATTGAGTGAACACAGTTGTACTAGGCTGCTGATTTTTCTACTTCTATGGGTGTATTGGAAGTTCATTAATAAACTGAAAAGGTGCATTCCACTACCTACTGTGCTGGAGTGTGTATAGTCTGAACGGGCTGATTTACTGCCACTTGCAGTTAATGGAGTCAGAGACGGTAAAGAAAGCAAGACCTCCTCTACCTTCTCTGGGGCATGGAAAGGAGACATCTCACCGGCACATTTTCTGGTCATGTGAGTGCGAACGGGGATGGAAAATAAGTAGACCAGAGCCAGCATTTCCCTCTCTCGTGTGAACATGCCAGAGATTATGGAGGAACTGTGAGAGAGGGAATGCCCACTTACATGAACCTTGAAAAAAATGTACATGGTAAACGTCTTGAGTCGTTCATCTTAATTTATCCACCATCTTTGATGGAATGTTTGCAAAGGAGTATAAATCATTGGCTGACCCCTCCTGTTTAGCAAGTCCCACCCAGACTTCTAAATGGTGAAAGCCCTCAATGGCACTGCCCACGAACCCACAGAAGCGACCTCTGAGTGGTGATTCCAGCTGCATCGTATTCTTCTGGTGTACAAAATGGGAAACCATGATCCACTTCTTGGATCGAGGCCTTTTTTTTACCTCAATCATGTTGCAGCTTTTTAAGTAAAATTACTGATCGAATGGCAATAATGATAATATTGCAATCTGTTTTTGTTTTGTTTTAAATGTTGACTCCCTAAACCCTAATCTTAATTTCATCCCTGTCTCTCAGACACCACACCCCAAAGGCCCCTGTCCCTGCCCAAGTCCAGAGTCTGCCAGTGGTCCTCCCTCCCCTCGTCTATGTCCCAGATCCTGCAGTCCTCACCTCAGCTATGGCCCTCCAACTGTACCACTCCAGAAGTGGAAGTGGCCAACCCAATAAGGATGTATCGTGCCATTCCGGCTACACAGTTTTAACAGTGCTGCCTGATGTCAGCTGTTCGGGAACCCACCAGTGTGGAAGGAGCCCTCAGTGGTTCCATATTGTCAAAAGAATCCTTTACAGTAGTGCCACTGGCCCCGCAGAGAATATGGGATTGATGACTTACTGACAACCCCCAGTTCTCAAACCAAGGCTGCTGATTCTGACATGCACATGTCTCAGGTACACACTTTCCAGGAATCCAAACTTAATAAAGAATGCCTCTACAAGGAGCCCTAAGATTCCCTCCCTTCGCACACTACTGAGAAACGCTAAAACAGGGCCCCACCTAAGCCAGCATAGCATAAGGCAGTGCCACAGACAAACCTCCAGAGATGACCTCCAAGCCAAACTCAAACAACACACACAACACACCCACTCCCACATACTTGGGGGTGGGCGCAAATTCCTCTGACTCCCCCCAAGCCGGACAACACCACCACTGCCCTACTGACCCACACAGATGCCTAAAGCCAAGCCTCCATGGAGGATGTGGGCAGCAAACCCCCCACACGTCGAAGCACCACAGCTACCAGTCACCTGGGCCCCACTGCCTTCCTCCTGCTCCGGAACAACCATTTAGCCAAGGGTGACGCAGGCAACATGGGCGCACTCATCCCGCTTTGCAACCTGCCGCCCTTAGACCGGTCCTCTGTCGGCTTCGACCTCGACCTCGATGCCATGCGGCCGTTGTTACTGCGACGGCCCAGGCTGTACCAGCCTGTGATATCCAGATGGATACGCTGACTGCAGTCACAGTGGCATCGTTGACGCTTTACGTCATGTGCAAGGTGGTGAGTCACAACATCATCACAGACATCAAGCTAGATGAGCGGGGGAAAAGGACTTCCACCGTGAGCCCTAACCACTAACTGGAAAATTATCTCCACGGCACCAGGTTTGGGGGTCAGTACATACGGTAAAGAGATCAATGGAATGCAGACCATATCTAACAAAGTGGATATTCATCAAATCCGTCATTATTTATATTTAATAACAGGCCCACGATGTGGTAACTAAAATCTGATTTGGATGTTTTTGCTCTATGATATCTAGAAGTTGTTCTTTCGGGTTTAGAACTAATGCTTGTGTAAACTGGTAGCATAGCATGCCATATAGAAATCGGTGGTGGTAGTCATTTTTAAGTGTAATGCAATTGATTGGTGACGATGACATGAACTTGTATTGGGGTTTACAAGCATTATACTCTGATTTTTACCCCAACAGTGTGAAATACACAATGGCCAACATTTTGATGGCCGCCATTGCAGAAATTCTGGGTCTATGAGCATAGGGGGAACATATGCGTGGTTGTTTTAGTTCAACTCTTACCTGCATTTCCCAAGTTGACTGAATAAAAAATGATATTGACCCCAAACCTGCATGGTACATCTCCTTTCAAAATCTCACATTTTTTAGAGGATCAGGAAATGCCTCACTGCAAATCATCCACTGATGAAGTCCATCATCTTGTCTGGCTGGTAGGCTGTGCCATGACTTGCTGATCAGTATTGGTCCTTCCATTGTACCAGATTCTTATGATCAGAAATGTTTATCTGTGCAGACCTGCCAACCTGCACACATTCTTTCTCCAAATCAGTGCAGATGAAGGAATGGCGACAAGGAAGCTACTTTTGTGATACACCCATAATGTTGAGGCTAGAGTCCTTTTTGGGAAAGAAAATATGGACTAGGGCAGGGATCAACCAGCTGCGGGATGATTTTTTTTCTTGAGCGGATTGTCGGGGTCCCGGAACATTATTACAAATCATTTGTGGACTGCAAGTAGCCCAAACCGATACCTGTATGTTTGACTAAAACTGAATCATTTCAAACACGAATACTTGAACAGGTTTCTTAAATAAAATCACTTGGAGCTGATTTCCTGGTGTTTTTACAGTCCAACAATAAATTCCACACATTTTGGCCTCAACTATTTTATTTTTCAAATAAAACCATTTGGCCCACAGGCCACCAGTTGGGGAACCCTGGACTAGGGTGTGCTTTAACCTCTCAAACACCTGTGATAAGACAATCGGAGTCAATTATTGTTTGTTGCCTCATGTTCTAAGGTAAGTGTCAAACTCATTCCATGGAGGGCTGAGTGTCTGCTGGTTTTAGCTCCTCCCTTGTACTTGATTGATCAATAAGGTCACTGATTAGTTAGGAACTAGTCCCCTTACCTGGGTGTCTAGGTCTTAATTGGACACACATTGAAAGTAAATAATGATAATACACTCGGCCCTCCATGGAATGATTTTGACACCCATGTTCTAAGGTTACACTAAATTAATTTGATAATTTCACACAGTAAAGTGCTGTACACTGATTGTTGAATATATGTTATCTTTTCTATGTTCATTATTCAGCACTGTGCCTTTGGAATACTAATTAAATAAACAAGCTAATATGTAAACATTGCACTCATTATTTTTACTTAAAGACCACACCCAAATCTAGTATTTGGTGTAATGCATGTGGTTTTCCTTTTTGTCAAACATTATCCTGATTTTCACTTTTCACACCAAAGTACGTTCATCTCTAGGAGACAGAAATGAGTCTCCTTCCAGAGCGGTACAATGGCTGCGTGGTCCCATAGTGTTTATACTTGCATACTATTGTTTGTACAGATTAACGTGGTACCTTCAGGCGTTTGTAAATTGCCCCAAAGGATGAACCAGACTTGTGGAGGTCTACAATTTTTTTTATGAAGTGAATTTTCCTATCCTGCTAAGCATTTAAAATGTAACGAGTACTTTTAGGTGTCAGGGAAAATGTGAGGAGTAAAAAATACATTCTTTTCTTTAGGAATGTAGTGAAAGTTGTCAAATATCCCAAAAAACTACTTAAAAGCATTTTTACTTTAGTACTTTACACCACTGCAATAAGTATTTTTTTGGTTTTTATGTGGCAAAGCAATTCACTTTTTGTCCTGAATAAGTGCTATTAGATTTGCCATAACACATGACTAAGTACTACTCTCCAAATTTTAAAGCATAGTGGTGGCTGCATCATGTTATGGGTATGTTTGTAATCGTTAAGGATGGGAGTTTTTCCAGGAGAAAAAAAATCTACGTAATGGAGCTAAGCACAGGCAAAATCCTAGAGGAAAACCTGGTTGTCTGCTTTCCACCAGACACTAGGAGGTGATTTCACCTTTCAGCAGGACAATAACCTAAAACACAAGGCCAAATCTACACCGTGTTACCAAGAAGACAGTGAGTGTCCAAGTTACAGTTGACATAACTTTACTTCAAAATCTAGGGCAAGACCTGAAAATGGATGTCTAGCAATGATCAACTACCAATTTGGCAGAGCTTGAATAATTTAGAAAATAATAAATGGGCAAGTGTTGCACAATCCAGGTGTGGAAAGCTCTTAGAGATTTACCCAGAAAGATTCACTCAGCTGTAATTTCTCACTTTCAAAAAATTAGCTAACATTTCTAAAAACATGTTTTCACATTGTCATTATGGAATAGTGTGTGTAGATGGGTGAGATTATTTGTTATATTTAATCCATTTTGAATTCCGGCTGTAACACAACAAAATGTGTAATATGTCAAGGGGTATGAATACTTTCGGTAGGCACTGTAGCTAGCTAGCAAGCTAGTGAACCAAATACACTTCTGTCATAGTTCACTCAAATTACAAACCAAAATATTGATTTCCTTACCCTGTAAGCAGTCTATTTACAAGGTATGACAGTAGTTGATGCTTTGGTTTTGTTTACCTGACCACTGTTTCCAAATACTACATTTATAGCATTTGTGGCACAAAACCAATGCAAGTCAATGGTGCCAATGTATTATATTTTTTTGCTCTGTGTCCAAATAATCTACAAGTTTATTGAGCTACACAGTCAATTGTGCATACTTTATAATGAATTGTAACTATGCACAACTAATGTCATTCTACAACCAACAGTTTGTGAACCACTGGGCTAGGTAGTAATAAACAATTTAAGGCATTTATAGTGTTCATAATTTACTAATCAATACTCCCACATTTATAAACCATTTACTAGTCATTAAAGTTTTTGCAGTCCCTAATCTAAATACTTTATAATTATTGAGTGACCAGTTCAATTTCTCACAAAAAGAAGGGCATGCCATTGGTAGACCTTCCAGCAGTGCCTTTGTCTCAAAAATCACCTAGAACATATATCTACATTAAAAGAATGAGGAAATATATATATCTACATTAAAAGAATGAGGATATATATATATCCTCGAACATTTTATATACAGTGCATTCGGAAAGTATTCAGACCCCTTGACTTTTTCCAGCTTTGTTCTAAAATTGATATTTTTTCCCCCTCATCAATCTACACACAAAAGCACATATTGACAAAGGGAAAACAGGTTTTTAGACATTTTTGCAGAAGTATACATTTTTTTAAAACAAATGCCTTATTTACATACATATTCAGACCCTTTGCTATCAGACTCAAAATTGAGCTCCGGTGCATCCTGTTTCCATTGATCATCCTCGATAATCCTACAACTTGATTGGAGTACACCTGTGGTAAATTCAATTGATTGGACATGATTTGGAAAGGCACAAACCTGTCTATATAACGTCCCACAGTTGACAGTGCATGTCAGAGCAAAAACCAAGCCATCAGATCAAATGAATTGTTTGTAGAGCTCCGAGACAGGATTGTGTCGAGGCACAGATCTGGGGAAGGGTACCAACAAATTTCTGCAGCATTGAAGGTCCCCAAGAAAACAGTGGCCGCAATAATTCTTAAATGGAAGAAGTTTAGAACCACCAAGACTCTTCCTAGAGCTGGCTGCCCGGCCAAACACAGGAATCGGGGGAGAAGGGCCTTGGTCAGGGAGGTGACCAAGATCCTAATGGTCACTCTGACAGAGCTCCAGAGTTCCTCTGTGGAGATGGGAGAACCTTCCAGAAGGACAACCATCTCTGCAGCACTCCACCAGCCTTTATGGTAGAGTGGCCAGACGAAAGCCACTCCTCAGCAAAAGGCACATGCCAGCCCACTCTCAGAACATGAGAAAAAAAATGTATCTAGTCTGATGAAATCAAGATTAAACTCTTTGGTCTGAATGCCAAGTGTCACGTCTGGAGGAAACCTGTCACCATCCCTACGGTGAAGCATGGTGGTGGCAGCATCATGCTGTGGGGATGTTTTCCAGAGACTGGGAGACTAGTAAGGATCGGGGGAAAGATAAATGGATCAAAGAGATGATGAAAACCTACTCCAGAGCACTCAGGACCTCAAACTGGGGTTAAGGTTCACCTTCCAATAGGACAATGTCCTTGAGTGGTCCAGCCAGAGCCCAGACTTGAACCAGGTTGAACATCTCTGGAGAGAACTGGAAATTGCTCCCCGTCTAACCTGACAGCGCTTGAGAGGATCTGCAGAGAAGAATGGGAGAAACTCCCCAAATACAGGCATGCTATGCTTGTTGCGTCATACCCAAGAAGACTCAAGGCTGTAATCGTGCCAAAGGTGCTTCAACAAAGTACTAAGTAGAGGGTTTGTATAGTTATGTAAATGTGGTATTTTCAATTTTATTTGTAATACTTTTGCTTTGTCATCAAGGGGTATTGTGTGTAGATTGAGGATTTAAAAATATATATATATATTTTTTTTTACAGTTAGGCTAATTAGGTTAACGTAAGAAAATGTGGAAGATGTTGAGTCTGAATTTCTGAATGCACTGTGTGAATAACTAGCTTACTAACAAGTACGAGCAATGATTTAATAAATTAACATTTATAACATTTATAAATACCTTAACTTCTTATTTAAAAAGGGTTTATATATATTTTTTTGTACTTTTAGACCTTTGTGTCTCCCCAATTTCATGATATCCAATTGGTAGTTACAGTATTGTCCCATCACTGCAACTCCCCTACGGACTTGGGAGAGGTGAAGGTCAAGAGCCATGCGTCCTCCGAAACACAACCCTGCCAACCACAGCTAATGAAGTCACTGAAACCCTTAACAAAGAGTTGCTGTCTGTTTTGGAATGGGTGGCCAGTAATAAACTGGTCCTGAACATCTATAAAACTAAGAGCATTGTATTTGGTACAAATCAACCCTTAAGTTCTTCACCTGAATCTGGTAATGAAAGACCTAGTTAAACTGCAGCTGGCCCAGAACAGAGTGCCATGTTTTGTTCTTCATTGTAATCAGAGGGCTGATATAAATACTATGCATGCCAGTCTCTCTTGGCTAAGAGTTGAGGAGAGATTGACTGCATATCTTCTTTTCATAAGAAACAATGTGATGGAAATCCCAACAGTCAACTTACACACAGCTCTGACACACACACTTACGCCACCAGGGTTCTTTTCAGAGTCCCCAAATTCAGAACTAATTCAAGAAAGCATACATTATTATATTATTATATATTATATTAGCCATGATTGCATGAAACTTCCTCCCATCTCAGATTGCTCAAATAAACAGCAAACCTGGTTTAAAAAAACATAAATCAGCACCTCACGGCACGACTCTCCCCTATTTGACCTAGATATTTTGTAAATGCATGGATATGTAGGCTACGTGTGCCTTTAAAAAATATATATGTAGTTCTGTTCTTGTCTATTGATGTTCTGTATTATGTAATGTTTTGTGTGGACCACAGGAACAGTAGCTGCTGCTTTTGCAACAGCTAATGGGGATCCTAATGAAATACAAAAAAAAAACAAGCTGCACTGCTTCTTGACACACAGCTCGCTTAACCCGGAAGCCAGCTGCACCAATGTGTCAGAGGAAACACCGTCCAGCTGGCGACCGGAAATCCCGGCCGACCAAACCCTCCCCTAACCCGGACAACGCTAGGCCAATTGTGCGCCGCCTCACGGGTCTCCCGGTCACGGTTGGCTATGACACAGCCCGGGGGTGTAGAGACGCCTCAAGCACTGTGATGCAGTGCCTTAACCCATGTGCCACTCAGGAGGTTATAAAGTGTTAGTGATATGGGGACACTCCCACTGTGTACAGTGTGACTACCTTCTCCCACCAGTAGAGGGCAGTATTTAGCTTTGGTACCCTTGTTTTTCTTGTGGTATCATGTGGTGTAAAGTTGTTAGACCACAGGATAATTAGTATCAGCTTGTGTTAAAGGTAAACTCAGTGAAATGAAGTTGACATGAGCAGCACTGCAGATATTGAGATCACACACAGTCACACACAGTATCTGCGCATGAGCATGGGTTCGTGTGGTAGCCAGGGGACCAAAAAGAGCCTCATGCTCTTAGTTGTTGAGGAAATTGACCCACTCTGCCAGTTACTTTCTGCATCTACGTCATATCGCTGAGTCTACCTTTAAATGGTTGGTCAGCATTAGCATGAACGATATTAATGAAATACACAAAGTGCAAGGGACAACAGTTTATTGCAACCCTACAAAATGACAAGGTGAGCAAAGATTTTAATATAGAAATAGAGTTCTCATTCAGTCGGGAACTATCCAACATACACAGAACCACAGTATATATATTTTTATTATAACATTTTGTTATGCTGCGTATACATACAAAATATAGCAAACTAAGTAAGGCAAATAAATAGGGGTACAATTTACAGGAAAATGGAACATCCCTCAACTTTTTGTTGTTGTTGACCTTTTTGCCTTATCTTAAACAAGAACGGTGTACTTTTTTTTGGGACCTTTTTTCCTTATCTTAAACGAGAACGGTGTACTTTTTTTTTGGACCTTTTTACCTTATCTTAAACGAGAACGGTGTACTTTTTTTATTAGAACTGTCCATTTTTCGGTGGAGCGTTTTGTCAAATCAACCATAAAAATACTGACTCCGTACAATTATACAACCTCTTAAAATCGTGTGCAACTTTTCTCAAGCAATACAAATGTGTAACATTTTGCAGGCATTAAAATGAAGGGAAAAGTCAAGATCACACTTTGTGCACCCCTCTTTGGGCATGTGGGCCAACGCCAAGTGCATAATCAGACAGAAATGTGGTGGTGGAATAACATTCTAGACACGCCACAAGATGCAAAGCAAGTGAGGACCAAAAACTCTTGCTAAACTGGAGCATCCCCACTAGGGATGCCCATGCTTGCCTACTAACACATATGTCGTAAGTCCCGCCCTCTCAATCTCTAATTATACTCCAGCCGGAGTACCCAACTTCACTTGCGTTTTTTCTTTCTCCATCTAACGGGGGTCATCTCCACAGAATCACCACAAGCTGCACATTGGTGTCTGAATGGAAATGTCCCATAATAAAAGTGCATTCAGCAACAAGCTACATTTTCTCAAATTTTATCTTCAAACTCCACTGCCAGTCAATGGCCAAAATAACATATACCTATACCAAATATGTAACAATACAAACACATAATACTGTAGATTTGTTAAAATACCCCTCAGTACAGTAAGTACACTATATATAAAACAAAGTATGTGGACACCCCTTCAAATTAGTGGATTCGGCTATTTCAGCCACACCCGTTGCTGACAGGTATATAAAATCGAGCACACCGCCATGCAATCTCCATAGACAAACATTGGCAGTGGGATGGCCTTACTGAAGAGCTCAGTGACTTTCAATGTGGCACCGTCATAGGACACCACCTTTCCAACAAGCCAGTTCGTGAAATGTATGCCCTGCTAGAGCTACCCCGGTTAACTCTTAAGTGCTGTTATTTTGAAGTGGAAACATCTAGGAGCAAAAATGGCTCAGCCGCGAAGTGGTATGCAACATGAGCTCACAAAACAGGACCGCCGAGTGCTGAAGCACGTAAAAATGATCCGTCCACGGTTGCAACACTCACTACAGAGTTCCAAACGGTCTCTGGAAGCAACGTCAGCACAATAACTGTTTGTTGGGAGCATCATGAACATGAAATGGGTTTCCATGGCCGGGCAGCCACACAAAAGAAGACTACCTGCCCCAATTCATAGTGCCAATGTAAAGTTTGATGGAGACGGAATGATGGTCTGGGGCTGTTTTTCATGGTTCGGGCAAGGCCCCTTAGTTCCAGTGAAGGGAAATCTTAACGCTATAGCATGCAATGACATTCTAAATGATTCTGTTCTTCCAACTTTGTGGCAACAGTTTGGAGTAGGCCCTTTCCTGCTTCAGCTTGACAATGCCCCCGTGGAAGAACTTGACTGGCCTGCACAGAACCCTGACCTCAACACCCTTTGAACACCTTTGGGATGAATTGGGACACTGACTGCAAGCCAAGCCTAATCGGACAACATCAGTGCCGACCTCACTAAAGCTCGTGGCTGAATGGAAGCCCACAGCAATGTCCCCACAGCAATGTTCCAAAATCTAGTGGAAAGACTTCCCAGAAGATTGGAGGCTGTTTATGCAGAAAAGGGGGGACTAACTCCATATTAATGCCCATGATTTTGGAATGAGATGTTCGACGAGCAGGTGTCCACATACTTGTGGTCATATGGTGCATAAGAATAATTTAAGCTTTGATTTAAGTTTTTTTTTTTTTTAACTAATGTTGTACAATGAACTGTGTTACCAGTAGCAGCTGCTAAATCTCTCGCCTAAGAATGAAAATAAATAAAAAGCCAAAAGAATGGAAAATAGAATAGCTCTAAATGCCCAACTATACAGTGATGTTGAGGAAATTATGTTGTCAAAATGTTAGATTTTTCCCCTCAGTTGGGTCTTAATATTTTTTCCTAATGGGAGCAACACTACAAAGTTTGAGTCGGTTTTCTTTTTGGTTCAACACTTAACGTCTGTGGAGTGGGGTGAGTGCTAACTGACACAAGATCATTTCTTCACCCTCTCCAAAAAAATACATAACGCAGAAATGTTTTTTCGGGACCTCACGGTGTGATAGCTCCAATGATTGATTATTGATAGACTAAAGCTTTTGTTATTCCCTTGGATGTATAGAGAAGGGTCCCCAGAGGGATTTCAGCACACAGATGGAAGGGCAAATCTCATGGTTAGATGACTAAATCCTTGGAAACTCCAGTTTCCCGTATGAAACTAAATTAATACCATAACTGACACACTGTACATATTGATTGAGTCCCAAATGGCACGTTTTCCTTTTATAGTGCACTACCTTTGACCAGAGCATTATGGGCCCTGGTCAAAAGTAGTGCACTATAAAGGGAATAGGGTGTATTTTGGGTTGAAAATAATACATGGGTGATGTGGTACTTTTAAGCACCATCACGCAAAACACAAGGTCAACCCATAACACACACATTATGGGAATAGAGGGTGGGTAGACATGGTTCTCAGCCATCCAAAACACCAAGACAGGTGTTTATTTCTATCCAATCGCAGCACACTTCCAACCTATCCACTTTGTTTCTCAGTTCCATATTAATAACCATAGACATTTCCGGAAAAAACACCGGTGGCAAGAAAGGAACACATCCAAAATAGATCGAGGCACTTAAAGGTGAACCAAAATGAATAGATGGAAAGTGTGGCTAAGAGGAGGAATCGTGGTAGTGATGAGGATGGGAGGGGCCCATGTTTTTTTAATGTACTGTATAAGAACCTTGGCATAACCCTGGACAACACCCTGTCGTTCTCTGCAAACATCAAAGCAGTGACTCGCTCCTTCAGGTTCATGCTCTACAACATCCATCGAGTATGACCCTACCTCACACAGGAAGCGGCACAGGTCCAAATCTAGGCACTTGTCATCTCCCGTCTGGACTACTGCAACTCGCTGTTGGCTGGGCTCCCCGCTTGTGCCATCAAACCCCTGCAACCAGAATGCTGCGGCCTGTTCAACCTTACCAAGTTCTCCCATACCACCCCTCCCCTACGCACACTCCACTGGCTTCCAGTCGAAGCTTGCATCGACTACAAGACCATGGTATTTGCCTACGGAACAACAAGAGGAACTGCCCCTCCCTACCTTTGAGCTATGCTCAAACCCTCCACCCCAACCCGAGCACTACATACCACTTCTGGTTTCTTGGCCCTCCTGCTCAGCCCAGTCCAAGCTCTTCTCTGTCCTGGCACCCCAATGGTGGAACCAGCTTCCCCCTTAAGCTAGGACAGCAGAGTCCCTTCCCATCTTCCGAAAACATTTAAAACCCTACCGCTTCAAAGAGTATCTTAATTAGTGCATTCATCTTAAGATAGCTAGATGGGACAACCTAGGGGGGGGGGGGTGCTGTGGGATTATCTAAGTTACTCTGTACAAGGGTATCTGCGAAACAATGAACATTTCAGAAGCTTACTCTGCATAAAAATGACTACTGCCACCAGACAGTGACTTGACTTGTATCAATTCACTCTGTTTGGGATGTGTGCCACACAAACAGTGTCCCAATTGGAAATCCCCAACATCACTTCAAAGTGTTTTACAAGATTGTCTTCCACAAGAGAGTTAATTAAGTTCTGTTAGCTGGTTACGCCTTCAATACAGGCAATCGTCACAGTCTAGTTTAAGATACATGTGGGACTGTCATAAAATTGGTTTTATCAAACAAAACCAAAATAACACCCTCTTTCTCATTGTTTCCATGGTATTTATTACATCAGTGATGCCATTAGATTGATGATTCTGCTTCATTTTAAGATCAGTGTGATTGTTAGTTCTACCTCCGGATACCCGTTTGTGTTGTATCTGCCACAATGGTTGTGTGTTTTTCACGAAAATGTGTGTTTTTCATTGGACAGGTACAACCAGCTAGAACCTCCATGTTTCACTCTGCTTCAGAGCATTTTCTTCCATTTCGTGCCTACTGCACACAACCCAGTGTCCAGTCTCTAAAGCTTAGATAGGGCAGTATTGAGCCGCATGTTAATATACTATATGAAGTGGCACGCCATTTAGTCCTCTATTAGAATGACAGACCTGCCTTTTCCCCCTCAGTTCCTGGGTGTAGAAGAAACATGTCTTGAACTCTGCCTTCCTCCATTCACCAATCCTCTTACTGCACTGTTAGGCCCCTCACATATGGACACATACTGTATAACTATCACCATAGAACAGGTGGGGCCATCATAGAACAACACAGATGTAATCAACTAAGAATAACCATAATATTGCCTAACTTTTCTAGCACTGGACCACATGTGGCTGGTGGCACCTTAATTAGGGAGGATGGGCTCATATAATGGCTGGAACGAAATAGAATCAAACATGTGTTTCATACTATTCCATTCCAGCCATTATTACTACCAATCCTCCTCTCACCTGTGCAATGAATGGTCAATTATTGAAAAGTGCCTTATCTTCATTTAACTTCATTTAGCTCAATGGATGTGGAAAAGTGGTGACCTGTGCTACGCGGCCTCAGCATGAAGAGAGCCAGCGTTGTGACATGGATGACGGACGGTGGCCATGTTTGTTTTTGTGTTCGGGCCCGCTCTACTCTGATCCCTAGCATGGTTTCATGGAGGTTCCCAGGCTTTTGCCCTCCAGGAATCTGCTCCAATGTCTCCCTAAGGATATATGCTTTAATTTTAGTGGAAAGGAATTTTCTTTTGACTGGGTTTATGTGTGTGAATGAGTAGGGCAGGGTTAAGTATGTGTCAGGCACTGCTCACGTGACTGTATTTTTGTGTATTTTCAATGTACAAAATGTGTACATTTGTACATGTATATTTTCTATGTAATATGTGTGGGTGTTTTTGAGTCTAAAAGGTTTACAGTATGTCTGCCCCTTCATTTGACAGTCCAGACCACAGTATGGTTTAGTTACCCCCTTGGACTCATCTCCCTAACCACTATGTCTGGGAGCCAATCCCCCATGGCAAAGAGAAGTCATGACCCCAGGAATGGAGCTCTCCCCTCTAACCTCCCTCCTTCACCGCAGAAGCCCAAACTCTCAGACAAACATATACAGACCCACCCCAGGACTGCCATAAGATCCAAACGTCCACATACATGCAGCCTTTGTCCTGCCTACTGCTAAAGTATTAGAAATGTGTATGACAAGATTATAGGAATAAAGCAAAACGGAAACAAATAAAATACCCAAGTGGGCTGCACTATGTGAACTGTGTGGCCTTGTTCTTCCATGGAGTTGTCTGAACCACTGGCTTACGGTCAGAGGAATGACCCCTTACGCCAAAAGATACATGGGGACCTGGGGAATAAGGGATGAAGGACAAAGGGAGGAAGTCTTTCCAGGCTAAAAACACAGGTGTCGCCGCTCGTCTGTTTTGCCTGTTGTCAGTCCTATAGTCAGTTGCGCATCATATTTTCTTTTACACGCAACACTTGCTAGCTACCAATTTGCTTTGAGACCACTCCAATACATCGTTCACCATTTTAAGTGCTGTGTACATTCATCCTCACATTACAATTACACCGAGAACCCACTGGATGGGATGGTCACAAATCACAAAGTCAAAAGAAAAGAGACGAGAAAAAGGATGCCCCTTCATTTATATGTATTATTGTTATTATTTAATCGTGACCCCCAAATCTTAGTACCAGTAACCACCATTTTGACCAGAATGGAGTTAGCTGCTTGTGGTATAACCAACCTAGCACATTATTATTATTAGAGGATAAAAGTGACAATGCATTGCGTTAACACCATTGGAATATGTACCATTTTATCAATGTGGTAGGAAACATAGATGATTACTTGAAAGAGGACGTTTGCTTCTAAATATAAATATATAAACGGCTTCCTAATTGCAGTGCTTTTAGTATTTATATATGTGTGTATATATACATATATATATATATATATATACACACACACACACAGTACCAGTCAAAGGTTTGGACACACCTACTCATTCAAGGGTTTATCTTTATTTGGACTATTTTCTACATTGTAGAATAATAGCGAAGACATCAAAACTATGAAATAACAAATGTGGAATCATGTTGAAAACCAAAAAAGTGTTAGACAAATCTAAATATATTTTAGATTCTTCAAAGTAGCCCCCCTTTGCCTGGATGACAGCTTTGCACACTCGTGGCATTCTCTCAACCAGCTTCATGAGGTAGTCACCTGGAATACATATTAATTAACAGGTGTGCCTTGTTAAAAGTTCATTTGTGGAATTTCTTTCCTTCTTAATGCATTTGAGCCAATCACTTGTGTTGTGACAAACACTGTATATAGTGTTTTTCTGTTGCTTTGGCACAGGGTACTGCCAAAACAATCCTCTTCTTCAAATTGTTGAAGACAAATTAATAGTAAAAGGTCAACTTGGGGCACGGGTACTCTCCCACGTATTTGCACTGGGAAGTGTTGTGCTCTCGTTCTGTGAGTGAGTCCATCCAATGCCACATGGTAGAGGCACTTGGGAAGAGAGTGTTCCCAAAGGCAGCCGATGTGGCCACGTCTCCTGAGCAGAAGTCCCCTTTGTGTCACCTCAACATCCTACTCCCAAATCCTGCATGGGCCTACACCAGCAGCAAAGCATCTGCTGCAAAAATGTTGGCAGTCTTTGGGAAGTACTCCTTGTGTCTTTACATTCACTACTAGAAGAAGTAAAGCTACTACCAACTAGTATAAGCACCACCAGAGTAAGAGACAGAGCGAGAGAGGAGGCTCCACAGAGAACCACTGCCCTCTGCTGGGCTCAAGGAGGTCATTACACCAAATAGCAAAAACTCACAGAGCGATGCAACCCATCAAGGGACAAATAGAATAGGTTGCCATGGCACCGTAAGGTCGGGTAGGCAGAGAGCTCCTGTATATTTTGTAAATAGTTGTCATTAATTGCTTTAATAGCATTTTTCCCTACAAACTATTAGCTTATTATTATAGTCTGAATCCAGCATGTTTTAAAGGCTGAAATTGGCGGTTGTTTTTTGGCTAGCTAGAAAACTAATGTTAGCTTGTAATGTTTTGTACTGATTTGATTATGCCTACTTTCCAGATGTTGAGGATTGAGAGAAGCCAGAATACAGAGGTGTAAAGAGATGACAGATGACCATGACTAGCTAATCCTGAATTACTATTGTGTGTCTTGTGACTGCCAAGTGGGTGCTGCATTTTGGTATTAGTGAAGAGTAGTTGGCTAGCTAGTCCAGTGGCTATTAGGGAACTCTAACTTCATCTGATTGAGTCCGACTACCAAACCACAGACGGCGTGGATGGCGAGACACCGTGATGACAACGTGCTGCCTGCTGCTTCCACTCCCCTTTGACCACCTCTTCCCTCCGCTGACCACCTCAATCATGCCATGCACTTTCTCATTATGTTTATTTTATTTATATTG
The DNA here is from genome assembly GCF_002021735.2 of Oncorhynchus kisutch. Classification (NCBI taxonomy): domain Eukaryota; kingdom Metazoa; phylum Chordata; class Actinopteri; order Salmoniformes; family Salmonidae; genus Oncorhynchus; species Oncorhynchus kisutch. Next base: position 50,145,548 of record NC_034181.2, on the reverse strand, counting down.
TTTGTTTTTGTTGTTGCTTTACAAAGCTTTGAGCTTCCCTTTATGTAATGAAGAGCGATATAAAATTATTATGATTAGAGTATGTACGTGTGTGTGTGTGTGTGTGTGTGAGTGGAAGAGCACAGTGAGAAAGAGGGGGACAGACAAAGAGAGACATGGAGCACAGTTCTGGACAGATGTGGTCAAAAGGGGATGGATGGAGAGGCGGTCTAAAGAGGAAAGGGAGTCATGTCACAGTGGTCTGTCTGTCAGTCAGTTTAAGTGTCTGTAGTCCACTTCTGAAGATGGTGTCAGGTGTCTTGGTGGAGTTTTGAAGAAGAGCAATTCTCGTCAGCTAAAAATCTACTTTCCTTCCGATGGGTTGTGTGGCTGCTATATCAAAACGGCAATCCGACACCCACAATCTTACCCTCTGACCCTTAACCTCTAGAGTTCACCGGTGAGGAAAACAGTGCCAACATTGTTTGTTGTCTCCCTTTCACCTATGACTCCTGGGGGCCAGGGGTCATTAATAGTTGACCTTGGTGACTGGTCTTTCGCGGCCACCCCCTTCCACTAGCTGGTTGACCGAACGCTTGCGGTTGCGCTTGAGTTTGGACAGGTCCTTGTCAAAGACCTCGCCGGAGCGCAACGCCGACACCAGGTCGTCAAACTCGCCCCCCACCTCGTCCGTGGCGCCACCCTTCTTGGCCCGCCGTTCACGCTCTCGCTGCTCCTTCAGCTATAGGGGAGAGATATAAGGGGGGGGGGGGGGAGAGACACAGTTATAGACAGACAGAACATTGAACAGAAGTGCAGATAGAAGTGCTGATGGGAAAACAAAACAGAGAAACAGCCAGCCATATGACAAACACAGACAAACCAAAAACACAGGGAAAACCAGACGTCTTAAAAACATGCTCCGGGACATTGGTGACTAAGAAAGCATTTTTAAACCTCCCACTTTGGGCTAGATGTTTCAATGTGTAGTTCATACATGTATAATCCATGAACATAATTACCGTCTTACTTCAATTAGCCACAAAATCCTTAGTTTGAAAGCGACTTTTCTTAAAGCTGTGCCATGCCATTTTCTCTATATTTCCCTCCACATGGGCCAGCCCCCTAGCCAATGAGCGTCGGTCCCTTGCATTTGAGTGACAGCTAGCAAGAGCCTGCCCAGCGTTATCCAATGAGGTTGCAGGGCGGGCCCAATGGCTCAGTGGACACCGCAAAGAGAGAGCGAGAGAGAGCAATGACGTGGTGCACATATCTGCACATATGTGACGTAGATCACAATTTTCAGGGACCACTTTTTTATTTAACCTTTATGCCGCCCGGGCAGGGTAGCCTAGTGGTTAGAGCGTTGGACTAGTAACCGAAAGGTTGCAAGTTCGAATCCCCGAGCTGACAAGGTACAAATCTGTCGTTCTGCCCCTGAACAGGCAGTTAACCCACTGTTCCTAGGCCGTCATTGAAAATAAGAATTTGTTCTTAACTGACTTGCCTAGTAAAATAAATAAATAAATAACTAGTGCAACTTTCAGAACTGGCTAAAGAGTATATAAAAGTACCAGAGAATCCCTTTAACAAATGCAGAACAGAGTACAGACTTTAAGGTTACAACATATTACTAAAATGCTTATCATCATCCTCATCACTACATAAACATGATGTGGTTTTACTCAGGCTGCAAGGTTGTTCTGTGTCTATGTGTGTCTGTAAGCATGAGTGCAGGGGGATGGATGTCTGGAGGTCTGTCTTGTTCCCAGACTTTTCCAGTTCTCCAAGCCACATTCCCATGACTGTTGTCATGAATATTCTCCAGGTCCTTCCTTGTGTGTGTGTGTGTGTGTGTGTGTGTGTGTCTCACTATAGCCTAAATGGCTGCCTGGTCTCTCTCACCATGACTTCCATGCGTGCTCTCCTTTCCTCCTCCTGCTTACGGCGCTGCATGTTCTCCAGGTCCTGCCTGGCTTCGTCGAACGACACCAGGAATGTGTCGAAGATCCCAAAGAACTCATCGGGCTGCATGCGATCCTGCTCCTCCCCAAAGTGCTTCAGTGACTTGGTGAACTGCACAAGGAGAGAGAGGAAGGGATGGGGAATGTTGGAATTACACATCTCACCCTAATGAAGGTCAAGTGACGGAAACATAAATGCTGGAAGCATCTGAATCACCAGTGTGCAGTGTGTTTTTTCCTCTATACACCTGTTAGTACTATGCGTGTGAGTTGGATTGGAATTACAGACCTCAAAAGTAAGCCCAAATAAAGTTCACATAATTAGCAATGGTAGTTGGTATCGGCCAATTCGTAAGAGCTGGAACGTTCGGAAAGGGGACGGGACATTTGGCCCATATACTTGCTCGTAACGTTCCAGTCCCGATCCTCGTTCCCTCTCTGCTGCCCTGTAACTGATTCCCTTGCCCATTAAGCCGACATTCCCGACAGCTTGTCAAACATTTGTCCCAAAGTTCAAGCCTGACGTTCCGCTTCCCTTTCCCCCTTGGTGCGAGTTTATATAGCTAAGAATGTAGAATGTTGAGAGGTGGTTGTATGGTGTGGTGGTTAACACGTTGGTCTGATTACCCCAACATTGTAGGTTCAAATCCCAGATTGGATGACCGCATTACCTTCCATGTACATTCTGCTCCCCTTCCCCCCTATGCCCAGCTAGCCTGCCGAATGAATAGCTGGTGTGTACATTCTCCACACAAGCCAACACTGTGACGTCTCTCAAGGCACTACACTGGACTTTGTGCAAACTGGAAACCGCATAAATGTATTGTAGCTGGAGACTTAATAAACGAAATCTGAGGAAAACACTCCCGAAATTCTAACACCACATCTCCTTTGCTACTCGCTGCATGAAAATTCTTGACCATTGCTACTCTCCCTTCTGGGACGGCTATAAGGCCCTCCCCCACCCTTTGGGAAATCTTACCACACCTCCATCCTGCTCCTCTCTGCCTATAGGCAGAAACTTAAACAGGAAGCACCCATGGTAAGGACTGTTCAACGTTGGTCTGAACCAATAGGAATCTATGCTTAAAGATTGTTTTGATCACGCGGACTGGGATATGTTCTGGGCGGCATCTGGGAATAATATCGATGTATACACTGACTCAGTGACTGGGTTCAACAGGAAGTGCCTAGAGGATGTTGTTCCCACTGTGACGATTAGAACTTATCCGCCACACCAAACTGGAAGTCTAGCTTGGAAAGACATTACCGAAGAGCTCTTACTGCTGCTCGATCATCCTATTTTTCTAACTTAATTGAGGAAAATAAGAACAATCCGAAATTCCTTTTTGATACTGTCGCAAAGCTAACTAAAAAGCAGCATTCCCCAAGAAAGGATGACTTTCACTTTAGCAGTGATAAATTCATGAACTTCTTTGAGGAAAAGATTATGATTATTAGAAAGCAAATTACGGACTCCTCTTTAAATCTGCGTATTCCTTCAAAGCTCAGTTGTCCTGAGTCTGCACAACTCTCCCAGGACCTAGGATCAAGAGAGACGCTCAAGTGTTTTAGTAATATATCTCTTGACACAATGATGAAAATAATCATGGCCTCTAAACCTTCAAGCTGCATACTGGACCCTATTCCAACTAAACTACTGAAAGAACTGCTTCCTGTGCTTGGCCCTCCAATGTTGAACATAATAAACGGCTCTCTATCCACCGGATGTGTACCAAACTCACTAAAGTGGCAGTAATAAAGCCTCTCTTGAAAAAGCCAAACCTTGATCCAGAAAATATAAAAAACTATCGGCCTATATCGAATCTTGCATTCCTCTCAATTTTTTTTGAAAAGGCTGTTGCGCAGCAACTTACTGCCTTCCTGAAGACAAACAATGTATACGAAATGCTTCAGTCTGGTTTTAGACCCCATCATAGCACTGAGACGGGCACTTGTGAAGGTGGTAAATTACATTTTAATGGCATCGGACCGAGGCTCTGCATCTGTCCTCGTGCTCCTAGACCTTAGTGCTGCTTTTGATACCATCGATCACCACATTCTTTTGGAGAGATTGGAAACCCAAATTGTCTACACGGACAAGTTCTGGCCTGGTTTAGATCTTATCTGTCGGAAAGATATCAGTTTGTCTCTGTGAATGGTTTGTCCTCTGACAAATCAACTGTAAATTTCGGTGTTCCTCAAGGTTCCGTTTTAGGACCACTATTGTTTTCTCTATATATTTTACCTCTTGGGGATGTTATTCGAAAACATAATGTTAACTTTCACTGCTATGCGGATGACACACAGCTCTACATTTCAATGAAACATGGTGAAGCCCCAAAATTGCCCTTGCTAGAAGCATGTGTTTCAGACATAAGGAAGTGGATGGCTGCAAACTTTCTACTTTTAAACTCGAACAAAACAGAGATGCTTGTTCTAGGTCCCAAGAAACAAAGAGATCTTCTGTTGAATCTGACAATTCATCTTAATGGTTGTACAGTCGTCTCAAATAAAACTGTGAAGGACCTCGGCATTACTCTGGACCCTGATCTCTCTTTTGAAGAACATATCAAGACCATTTCAAGGACAGCTTTTTTCCATCTACGTAACATTGCAAAAATCAGAAACTTTGTGTCCAAAAATGATGCAGAAAAATGTATCCATGCTTTTGTCACTTCTAGGTTAGACTACTGCAATGCTCTACTTTCCGGCTACCCGGATAAAGCACTAAATAAACTTCAGTTGGTGCTAAATACGGCTGCTAGAATCCTGACTAGAACCCAAAAATGTTATCATATTACTCCAGTGCTAGCCTCTCTACACTGGCTTCCTGTCAAAGCAAGGGCTGATTTCAAGGTTTTACTGCTAACCTACAAAGCATTACATGGGCTTGCTCCTACCTATCTCTCTGATTTGGTCCTGCCGTACATACCTACACGTACACTACGGTCACAAGACGCAGGCCTTCTAATTGTCCCTAGAATTTCTAAGCAAACAGCTGGAGGCAGGGCTTTCTCCTATAGAGCTCCATTTTTATGGAACAGTCTGCCTACCCATGTCAGAGACGTAAACTCGGTCTCAACCTTCAAGTCTTTACTGAAGACTCATCTCTTCAGTGGGTCATATGATTGAGTGTAGTCTGGCCCAGGAGTGGGAAGGTGAACGGAAAGGCTCTGGAGCAACGAACCACCCTTGCTGTCTCTGCCTGGCCGGTTCCCCTCTTTCCACTGGGATTCTCTGCCTCTAACCCTATTACAGGGGCTGAGTCACTGGCTTACTGGGGCTCTCTCATGCCGTCCCTGGAAGGGGTGCGTCACCTGAGTGGGTTGATTCACTGATGTGGTCATCCTGTCTGGGTTGGTGCCCCCCCTTGGGTTGTGCCATGGCGGAGATCTTTGTGGGCTATACTCGGCCCTGTCTCAGGATGGTAAGTTGGTGGTTGAAGATATCCCTCTAGTGGTGTGGGGGCTGTGCTTTGGCAAAGTGGGTGGGGTTATATCCTTCCTGTTTGGCCCTGTCCGGGGGTGTCCTCGGATGGGTCCACAGTGTCTCCTGACCCCTCCTGTCTCAGCCTCCAGTATTTATGCTGCAGTAGTTTATGTGTCGGGGGGCTAGGGTCAGTTTGTTATATCTGGAGTACTTCTCCTGTCCTATTCGGTGTCCTGTGTGAATCTAAGTGTGCGTTCTCTAATTCTCTCCTTCTCTCTTTCTTTCTCTCTCTTGGAGGACCTGAGCCCTAGGACCATGCCCCAGGATTACCTGACATGATGACTCCTTACTGTCCCCAGTCCACCTGGCCGTGCTGCTGCTCCAGTTTCAACTGTTCTGCCTTCTTATTATTCGAACATGCTGGTCATTTATGAACATTTGAACATCTTGGCCATGTTCTGTTATAATCTCCACCCGGCACAGCCAGAAGAGGACTGGCCACCCCACATATGCTCTCTCTAATTCTCTCTTTTTTTCTCTCTCTCAGAGGACCTGAGCCCTAGGATCATGCCCCAGGACTACCTGACATTATGACTCCTTGCTGTCCCCAGTCCATCTGACCGTGCTGCTGTTCCAGTTTCAACTGTTCTGCCTTATTATTATACGACCATGCTGGTCATTTATGAACATTTGAACATCTTGGCCATGTTCTGTTATAATCTCCACCCGGCACAGCCAGAAGAGGACTGGCCACCCCACATAGCCTGGTTCCTCTCTAGGTTTCTTCCTAGGTTTTGTCCTTTCTAGGGAGTTTTTCCTAGCCACCGTGCTTCTACACCTGCATTGCTTGCTGTTTGGGGTTTTAGGCTGGGTTTCTGTACAGCACTTTGAGATATCAGCTGATGTACGTAGGGCTATATAAATACATTTGATTTGATTTGATCCAAGCCAGAAACAATGTATAGATGGCAGCATTCACGCAAAACCACGGCATTTAACCACAGCAAGGTGACTGTACACACCCATGTTCCCAAACTAGTCCTGACCCCATTAGTCGACTGGTCGATAGGCTGTTGGTCGGCCAATAATATTTTAGTCAAGCATTTGCACCAAAAAAAAAAAAAGTTTTCACAGCAAAAACAATTACAAAATTGATTGATGCCTGTCTCAGTGGACATTGTGGAGGCAGTGGGGATGGCACACCAGTGTCACTAGTAGTACATTTACCATTAATTACAATAATTTCTAATCTACAATGTTTGCTTGATTACCGTCATTTCTGTTAATGCATTCAATATATTATGATTACAGTCTTTTACAGTTCTCATTGTCGGAGTGGAAACGTTGTTTGCAGAGCGCACAACCTAGGCTTGTGAGAAACAGGTTTTGGTTTATTCCATTCCATTTACTCATTGTGTTTTGTTTGGAGTGCTCCTGTCAATGTTGAGTAAGGACACACACCTGATTAGCAGAGAAGTAGTGCTCTGTGTCCAGTATGATGGAAGTTAGCAAATTATAACGTGTTTTAGCACAGTGACTGGATGTCTATGCTATCATTTGTTATTTGCTATCATGCTATCCACTAGTTCATCTGACTCTGGGGAAGTAGATAAAGGGCCTCATTGACAAAATCCTGAAGTATCCCTTTAATAATGTTTACATACTATACATATATATCTACTGCTGTACAACATTATGGATTATTTTGTGCTTGTTGAGATTTACTGCATTGATTGATGGGAACATAAGCATTTCACTGCACCGATGACATTACTTTATTTAATCATTAGTAAGCACTTCACTGGAATCAGTTTCCCTATCAAAGAAGTGATGTCATCAGAAATAATGCTTTCTATTACTTCAGCCAGCCAGCCAGCCAGCCAGACAGACAGACCCCCATGAATATTGAGGAGCCTGACTGAGTTGCCTACATGTTGACTCATCCTCTCCCCAACACACACATGCAGCTCCGAGGCAAGCGGGTTAGATAGAGCCTGGCCTGGTGCACACAGAGGTTATTTTGTTTTATAGCAGCAAATGGTGCTTCGGCTCAGGCCTTTTCCTGTGACGTTCTAAATGGACCATTTTCCCCCTCCTTTTACAGTGCTCCTTGAACAAATAATTAGGAGTACAGACGTTAACACAGACGAGGCTCTGTGATGGCAATGAGTGCCCTTCCCTCTCTTTTTCTCTCTCTGTCTCTCTTTCTCCCTCCCTCTTTCCATCCTTTACATGCACACATACCACATCAGTCCTCATGGCCATGTGACTCACCGACACACACACACATAATCGAAAAATACTGCAAAACATAGCAACTGCCTTCCCACTCAAACATTCTCATACGCATTCCACTACAACCCTTTGTCCCCTACAGAGTTCAAAAAGCGTTTCTCTCATTCCCTTAGAAGGAGGTTACAGAGGAGACCAACTACATTTCAACAGTAATAAATCTGATAAACAGAGAGAAACAATTTCAACATCGGGGTTCCCTGGCCTGTTCAAGTCAAATCAAATCAAATTGTATTTGTCACATGCAGATGCTATTGCGGGTGTAGCGAAATGCTTGTGTTTCTAGCTCCAACAGTGCAGTAGTATCTAACAATACACACAATCTAAAGTAAAGGAATGGAATTAAAAATATATAAATATTAGTAATCACACAGGATTGGAAAGATGCACAAAGGTTCCTCTCTTCCCTCTCTTACCCACCACCAACTCCTCTCTCTCTCTCCTACTGGTTTGGCAAGAGTATTCTGAATGGGATTGGAGCCATTAATGTTCATGGTTGAGAGGGGACACTACCTTGTCCTTGGCCTACTTCAAGGGGTTGAGAGGTTAACGGTTTCTACCTTGTCCTTGGCCTCGTTCAGAAGGTCTTCTAACTCAGAGAAGCTGAAGCTGGCCACTGTGATGAAGTCCCCCACCACGGGGACAAACTTGTCCCCCCGGTCTGTCGTCCTGCTCTGCTGGTACTGCAGCTCCTGAAGGGGGAGAGAGGGATGTTATCATTCCATTTTCTTTTTCACTCACTTTCTGTTGTTAGTCTTTGTAACATACGCTCTTGTATGCACAGAAAATGTCTTATTCTTTCTCTTAAGTGAGGGAGGTATTACCTAGGAATGTGTGTAGTAAGTAAAGACATCGAGACAGTCGCCAGATGCGCATCACAAGCACACACAGACAGACAGACAGACAGACAGACAGACAGACAGACAGACAGGCGGACACACAAATGATTGACAACTCACCGTCTCTATAGCCTTCAGTCCACTCTTGATGCTGTGCACCTCTTTCTCTAGCTCAGCCAGACTGGTTTAGAAAAGGAAGACATTCAGATGTCAGTTATTATTTAATCCTATCCCACTATGGGTTAAGTATATTGGGGTAATAAGGCATAATCTAATCCTAGATCAACCTCTCCCTTGAGCTCCCATAGAGCAGCACCCTATTTCAAATAGCTTTTGAATGGCACCTCAGGAAAGTGGAGGAGGATAAAGTTGCGTCTAGACACTGATCTAAGGTCAGTGTTGTGTCCGGCTTAATGGTTAGGTTAGGATTCGGTATGAGGTAAACTGATCCTAGATCTGTGTCAAGCAGGCGGTGGTTCTTACTTGACTTTGGCTGCCTCAGGTATGCTGAGCAGGTCCTGCTGGATGTGGAGGATGTCAGGGTAGTTCTTCTCAAAGATCATGATTAGGTAGTGCAACATGGTGATGTTCCTGTTGCAACACACATTAGAATGAATACTGAGAGAACACACATGTCATTGAAACCACTCTCTCACACACAGAAACACACACTTTCTCTCACCCTTACAAACACCCTCTCACACTCACACATCTGCAAATCTCCGCCCACAACCCCTCGCCGTTCGTGCAACCGTTAGTTAACCCCTCGTGTGCCCGCTCTGACCTGTCTATGCTGGACTTGGTGTCTGCGATCTTGTTGAGGGATGACACCTTGAAGCCGTAGGCGTTGCCCCGCTGACCTTTGTTCATGAAGTTGCCGAAGGCCAGGACCACCTCCAGGGTCTGAGTCAACCTCTTACTGCGGACCACCTCCTTAGAGGCACTCAGTATGGCTGAGAGAGAAGGGGGTTGAGGGAGAGCTGTATGTGATAGCTATAACATATAAGACTACATTTAACAATGCTAGACATGAAGTCCATAGTAGATGACGGTTCAACTCCAGCGAGCAAGAGAGAGAGAGAGAGAGAGGGTGGGGGGGAACAATTGCAATGCATCGTGATATAGCTTTCACAAACTGCATTCAACACCGAAAGACATCCTTAGTAGCTAAGGTTTGAACCTCAAACTCCGCTGAGAGAGAACAATTGCAATCTTTTGTAATAGCTATAACATGGTGGAGATCTCAAATGCGTACTCCTTGCGTCCTCTCATCTTCTCCTTCTCAAAACCTATTGGATAAGAAAGCCAGAAGTCCCTCCCCTCTGATGACCTCCTCTAATGGGTTTTGAGAAGGAGACGAGGTGAGAGGACACACGGAGTATGCAATTGAGATCTGCCCATAGACGACATCCATGACGTCTTAGCTGAGTGTTCAACCTCAAACTCCAGCGAGAGAGAGAGAGGGCAAATAACGTGTCATGATAGCTAATACATAGACTACAATCCTTTTGCAAGATGTCCACAGTGCTAAAGGGTACATTCTCAGACGCAAAGGAAGGAGAGAGAGTGTTTCTTTGACTTAAAAGGAACAAAACCACAATACAGATCTACGGAGTACTAGTAGAACAAAAGCCATCCCCATCCTAATCTATCTCTCCCTGGATTGAGAGTTGGCATCACAGAACAGGCCGCATCTCTTCAGAAATCTCTTTCTTCACATTAAAAGGTCAATCTGCAGCTCAAACAACATAGGCAGTTATCCCGCCACTGTTTTGGTAAATAGCTGAAAAAAAACTAAGACAGAACGCAATTAATACAGTAACATGAGTGGAGTTCAGGAGGGTGCAAATTTGTTCCAGATAGAAGTGTCTCCTCCATAGCAGAGATGACCTATCTGACAGAGGAGGATGTATATTCTACATGTCGTATTTATATCTGAATGTTTGGTAGCATTGAACCCCATACACGACACAGGTCAGGTGGAGCCAATGTGGTGGTCGGGATACTTGAAATGAGACAACATCATCCTCTGCCTATCTCTTCCCCCTGGGAACTGAAGTCCCTGGCTGGATGGATGTAAAAAAAAAATGTTTAAAATCCATATGGTTATTATTATAGTCCGTTCTCTTGCGAGGAAGCTAGTAAAACACTGGCTTGAAGCTAAACTTTTTGGTTGGAATTAAAGGCTAGACACACAATATGTAGCTCCTATAAAGTCAGTTGATGGACTGAACGTCCTGGGTGGGCCTTGGAAAACAGTAAGACTACTTAAGGACTTCATAATACATTCATAAGAAGTACATAAGCAGTTCATAGATGCTTCATAGACGTCAACAATCTGACCCCTTGATGTTTCCTTTATTCCCATCTACTTCCGACAATGACAATTGTGAACGGAGCAAAATCAGGTTTAGTGAAAAGGTACAGAATAACCTTTTCACACTGTCAGAACCACCTACTGTACTGCAAAGAGTGATATTTATTTTTAAAAGCCATTGTCAAAATACACCAAATCACCAAATACTTCCAGACGCCACTGCTGCTTGATGATACCTGTGCTTTTTTATTTATATCTGTAATAATTTGATTGGTAATTTAATATGGTAATTTAATATGGTAATTTAATATGGTAATTTAATATATTAAGCAGACATTCTGTGAAATATAGACATCGTCAATAGTTACATGACTGAATCCTACTTGTACAGTATCTGCCTCATTCCATTCCAGAACCCACAAACTGTCCTCATCCTGCATGGGCGTCATGGAGAAGTTCTGAAATAAATCCCACTGAGAGTGTATAAGGGCTGCTTATTTCCTATCAAAAGTTGGCTCTGAGGTTATGATAGGATTACTTGTCATATCTTATTCAAATGTTATTAAAGTGTGCATGTCTTAATGTCATAAGCCTGAGTAGAAACCTCTAAGGTAACTTTTAAAACAAGCACACACATACAAGGTCACATTCTCACACACGCACGCACAGTCAAATCACAGGCAAATACACACACACACATTCTCACTCACAAATGCACGAGCACACATATGCGCATGTGTGTACTGCATGCCGTTTGCTGGAAACCTTTACCCATGCAGCACTTAGAAGGGAACAGCGGTGTTTATGAGAATGCCTCTCCCCTCTCAAAAATTGCCAGCTTTCCAAAACAGCCTCCCTGGTAACTTCACTCTTTATTTCAACTGGAGAAAAGAAAAATCCACAAACGGTCCAAACACACACATGGGCATGCACACAAGTTCACCTGCACACACACACACATACCGAACACACACATGCTCACAAACACAAAAAGCTCAGAGAAATGCTTTGCTAGATGTCTAATTAACAAACTTATTGACAATGCCTCTCCTCCTACTAGATCTTTCTCTTCATTGTGGTTTCACCACAGATAACTAGGGCCTTTTCATTTATAATAGTCTGTGATGACTAGTCTCCTCACATTTCCTCTGCTATTTCAGTTCATCTATAGGAGCCTTTTCAAGAACATTCAATGTACCCAAATGAAAAAAAGTGAAGCCAAATGAAGAGATGCTCTTTGGCAGAGGCTTTTGTCTATAGCAACTTATCAGTGAGTGCATACATTTTCGTATGGGTGGGTCCCAGAGGGAATCAAACCCATTACCCTAGGGCCATACACTTACTAACTGAGCCACACAGGACCACAAGGCCCGAGTGTCTTTGACTAGCTATCGTACCTTCCACCTTGGGCTTGGTTTCCGCCAGGCGCTCTGCAAACTTCTTCTTGAAGTACAGGGCCTGAAGTCTCTGCTGGTAGTGGTCAATTCTAGAGGTGGGATTAAAGAGGGGATGAAAGGGATAGAGAGAAAAAACACACAAAAAAAAGAGCTAGGAGTTAGTGTTGTCCCCGGGGAGAATAATTTCAAAACGAGAAAAAAAAGCATGCTCCCTTCAAAGAATATCCTTGCAACATTTTCCTGGAGCTAACGCTGCAGATAGCAATACTTGGGTGATTTGAAAAGTCATAGTCAAATCGATCAATAATATAATAATACTTTTAGCAAAAATGTTTATCTTCAATTTACAATCTGTAGAAACTATGAGAATAGAAAGTTCATAACTTTTGTGAAGCATCACAGCACAGTTGAAAAAAATAGATGGCAAATAGAAATCCAATACAGATGGTATTATGACATATAGATGGGAGGGGTTGAAGGGTGGGACTAATAACAACAAGATAACTAATGTCAAATATACTGTCTGTAAAACGTATTTACTGTAGGTTCAGAACTTTTGTGAAATAGCACAGTTAAAAATATAAGGCAAATAGAATCTCATTGGAAATGGGGTGTTATCAAAATGGCGAAGCTCACCTGCTCATCTCGAAGAGGAAGCGGTCAGCACGGGCCATGCGCTCCAGCTCGTGTTTGTGCTCTTCCAGGAGGTCAATGTCACTCTTTTCAGGGACAAACTTCAGCAGCTACACAAGCACAAACCCAGGAGGAACTCGAATCAAAACCCACGTTTTCTTATATTGCATCTAAGAAATGTCAATGTAGTTAGCAATACACGATTGATTACTTGAATTTGCATCCCTGCATTCGTATCATCATTTGTGTAATTTTACTGGTTTAGAATAGTTCTGGTTCATCCCCAAATACACATGTTATTTTTCTGAAGGCCACAGCTTTTGTGTGTGAAAATGACAGATTGAGCTAATGGGAGTAATCCTTATAGACGGATGATGGTCAATTGAGATGATTGCCCATCAAAAAACGCACAATATGTCTGCCTTTGTGCTGTAACCACTTTTGCATAAAACAAGTTGACGTGAGTTTAACTTTTGACTGACAAAATTGATTCATGTATATATGATTTTATCCATGTTCATGCATCTGTGTGGCCATAGTTTAATCTACAGTTATGTACAGTACCAGTCAAAAGTTTGTATATAACTACTCATGCAATGTTTTTTCTTTATTCTTTACTATTTTCTACATTGTAGAATAATAGTGAAGACATCAAAACTATTAAATAACAAACAAGTCAAAAAATATATCATATTTTAGATTCTTCAAAGTAGCCACCCTTTGCCTTGATGACAGCTTTGCACACTCTTGGCATTCTCTCAACCAGTTTCATGAGAAATGGTTTTCCAACAGTCTTGAAGGAGTTCCCAGATATGCTGAGCACTTGTTGGCTGCTTTTCTTCACTCTGCAGTCCAACTCATCCAAAACCATCTCAACTGGGTTGATGTTGGGTGATAGTGGAGGCCAGGTCATCTGATGCAGCACTCCATCCCTCTCCTTTTTTGTCAAATAGCTCTTACACAGCCTGAAGGTGCGTTTTGGTTCATTGTCCTGTTGAAAAACAAATGATAGTCCCACTAAGCGCAAACCAGATGGGATGGCGTATCGCTGCAGAATGCTGTGGTAGCCATGCTGGTTAAGTGTGCCTTAAATTCTAAATAAATCAGTGACAGTGTCACCAGCAAAGCATTCCCACACCATCACACCTCCTCCTTCATGCTTCACGGTGGGAACCACACATGCAGAGATCATCCGTTCACCTACTCCGCATCTCACAAAGACATGGCGGTTAGAAGCAAAAATCTCAAATTTGGACTTATCAGACTAAAGGACAAATAACCGCCAGTCTAATGTCCATTGCTCGTGTTTCTTGGCCCAAGCAAGTCTCTTCTTATTATTGGTGTCAGTTAGTAGTGGCTTCTTTGCAGCAATTCAACCATGAAGGCCTGATTCACTCCATCTCCTCTGAACAGTTGATGTTGAGATGTGTCTGTTACTTGAACTCTGTGAAGCATTTATTTGGGATGCAATTTCAGAGGCTGGTAACTCTAATGAACTTATCCTCTGCAGCAGAGGTAACTCTGGGTCTTCCTTTCCTGTGGTGGACCGCATGACAGCCAGTTTCATCATAGAGCTTGATGGTTTTTGCGACTGCACTTGAAGAAACTGAGTTATTTTTCTTTCCGGATTGACTGACAATTTGTGTTAAAGGAATCATGGACTGTCATTTCTCTTTGCTTATTTGAGCTGTTCTTGCCATAATATGGACTTGGTCTTTTACCAAATAGGGCCATCTTCTATATACCACCCCTACCTTTTCACAAGACAACTGATTGTCTCAAACGCATTAAGGAAAGAAATTCCACAAATGAACTTTTAACATGGCACACCTGTTAATTGAAATGCATTCCAAGTGACTAACTCATGAAGCTGGTTGAGAGAATGCCAAGAGTGTGCAAAGCAGTCATCAAGGCAAAGGGTGGCTACTTTGAAGAATCTCTAATATATTTTGATTTGTTTAACACTTTTTTTCTGAAAATAGTAAAAATAAAGAAATCCCCTGGAATGAGTAGGTGTCTCCAAACTTTTGAATGGTACTGTATACAGGTAAATATCTTAAGTCTGATATTTTGAGTTATACTTAAGTAGATACCAAAACGATTCTCCACCCTTCTTCCAAAGTGTGCACTTGCACACATCCAGTAAAGGATTTAAAAGCATAGGATGGGTGTGAGCATTGGTTGGAAAGAGTTTCCACCAGTGTTAAATCTATGACAGGGAGTGTGCATGTGCACACTTCAGATAAGAGGGGAGAATCGGGATGTAGCCAGAAAGTGGCTTAATTCTCACGTGGTCTACTTTATTGTTGTGCCCGAAGCAAAGCATTAACCTGATTTTCTTTGTTGATGTGTATGCACGCCGCAAGACTCACTTTGCATAAAAGTCTGCCCGGCAGAAGGAATTATTTATCTCTTTCCTCTGTGACTATGGGTTCTTTCTTTAAACAGCCACAAGCTAACAGCCACCAAATATTGAGTTGATTTGACATTTAAAGAAACTTGAGGATAGGGGGCAGTATTTTCACTTTGGATGAATTGCGTGCCCATAGTGAACTGCATCAAACTCTGTCCTAGATTGATAATATATGCATATTATTATTACTATTGGATAGAAAACACTCTGAAGTTTCTAAAACTGTTTGAATTATGTCTGTGAGTATAACAGAACTCATAGGGCAGGCAATCTTCCAAACAAGAAGTGAAATTCTTTCCCAACAAGATATGGATCTGGAAGCACTTCCTACACCTTCCACTAGATGTCCTCATTCAGTAGAAAGTGTAATGGAGCATTTTCTGTGAACTTTGAACGAATGGGAGGGGAAATAGTCAGTGTCCCGACAGAATGCCATTTTCCTGTGGCGCATTTCTCTGTGAGTGCTACCGCTGTTCCATTTGGCCCCAGATGAAAACGTATGATCCGGTTGGAACGTTATTGGATATATATGATAATAACATCCTGAAGATTGATTCTCTACTTATTTTGACCAGTTTATTCGACCTGGAATATATCTTTTGGAAGTTTTCGTGCGAGTTATCTTGGACCAGCAGACAGTTTTTGGGCACGTGAGCTGAAAGTGATAGCAAATGCAGCTACTTGGACACTAGTATTGGACATTATGGAACAAAAAAACGATTTATTGTGGAACTAGGACTCCTTGCACTACATTCTGATGAAAGATCATCAAAGGTAAGGGAATATTTATGTTGTCATTTCGTATTTTTGTTGACTCCAACATGGCGGTTACGTCTGAGCACCGTCTTAGATTATTGCAATGTTAGCCTTTTTCCGTAACGTTTAAAAAAAATCTGACACAGCGGTTGCATTAAGAACCAGTGTATATTTAATTATATGAAGAACATGTATCTTTAGTCAAAGTTTATGATGAGTATTTCTGTTATCTGGCGTAGCTTTCTATAATTCCTCCGGATATTTTGGAGGAATTTCTGAACATGGCGTCAATGTAAACCGGGATTTATGGATATAAAAATGCACATTATCGAACAAAACATAAATGTACTGTGTAACATGTCATATGACTGTCATCTGATGAAGATTTTCAAAAGGTTAGTGATTCATTTTATCTCTAATCCTGCTTTTGTGATTTTATCTTTGGCTGGAAAAAAATGGCTGCGTTTTTTCTTTGATTTGGTGGTGGTCTAACATAAATATATGTTGTGTTTTCGCTGTAAAACATTTTAAAATTCGGACATGATGGGTAGATATACAAGATGTTTATCTTTCATTTGAGGTATTGGACTTGTTAATGTGTGAAAGTTAAATATTTCTAAAGAATATTTTTGAAATCCCTGCGCCACCTTTTCAGCTGAACGGGGGGGGGGGGGGGGGGGGGTGGGGGGGTGGGGTGGAGTTCCCTGAGGGGAACAGAAAAAACTGCCCCAACAGAAAAAACAAACCATGGATTACAGTTTCTCCTGGTCACTGGTCTACATGGGTGAGGAACCATTTAACATTAAATTGTAAAATGATGAACTACCCTTTTAATAATCATAATAATAATTCATTAAACTTATTTTCATAATAGAAATCTCATTGTGCTTCTTAACCAAAAACGAACAAACAAACAAGCAATATATAATGACAGGTCAGGTCAACCAATAGGGGCTTTGAATGCTGCATCTTCTGGAGAGGGTCAGTAAATTATTGTGATGGAGTCTGCTGATGATCTGGGGGGGTCATATTTTTGGATAAATAAAATACTAAAAATCACCAGGAATTCATCTCTAAATGAATTTAATTTAGGAAATCCATTCCCAAGTATTCACACAAATAACAAAAGAGATGTGTAAGACATGAAAGGATTGTTTTTAATTGATTTTTTATTGAGGATAAATTACCTGCTCCAGCATGTCCTTGGCTAGCTCTTCCCGCTCGTCCATCTCTAGAATGGCCCTCTTGATCTCCTCGTTGCTCATTTTTAACCTGCGAGGACAGACCAACAGAGAGATTTAGTTAGCAATGATGAGAGAGATTTAGTTAGCAATGATGATACAAACTGCAAAATGCAGGGAGGCAGGAGGGATACTGTATCTACAATATATGTGACTTAACTGCCTCAGCTCGCTTATGTCTTCTGTTTACTGTGTTTTAATTAATATTTTTAAATGTAATTTGTACCCACAGTTTAGCTTGTACAATGCCTTGTTGAAGAACAGTAAAACAAACTCTCTCTCTTCACAAGGCAACAGTAAACATGTCATCCCCCATGAATGATGCAGCTCCCAACTTGGGCCAATGTGTGTACTTTTGTAAATGCCGGATCTCTATGTCAAAATGCATTAATGGAAAGGTGGATTCCTAGTGAGTTGTACAACTGAAATCCTTTAACTGAAATGTGTCTTCCACATTTATCCCATCCCCTCTGAATCAGAGAGGTGCGGGGGGCTGCCTTAATCGACATCCACGTCTTCGGCTCCCAGTGTGTTAACTGCCTTGCAGAATGACAGATTTTTACCTTGTCAGTTCTGGGATTCGATCCAGCAACCTTTCAGTTACTGGCCCAACACTAACTACTAGCCTACCTGCATTATTCACCTAAGGTTTGCCAAAATCCGGCCAGTGGTGTCTGAGATATCACGTGTGACGTACGTACTAAAGTACATCCAGACAGAGACAGATCCATAGTCCCCTTCTCAATTTCATGGGTGGGGGACAATTAGCACTGTAGAAGCTAACCAACCATTTGCAAACAAACACACAGTGGTGCCATGTTTCCAATCAATGTGGGTTCATATTGAAAAGTCAATATAGCTTATCCCCACCAGGCAATGTGTTACACAATGCAAACTGTTGGGTTCTGAGAGTATGAAAATATACTTATTCATGTCACTGATGGAGTGCTGAGGTTTAGAGGGTCTACACCAGAACTTACGGGTTATAGGAGGAAGGTATATCATGTGTGCAGCTAAGCTTGGAATGTGCTGAGTGCAGGGATGCGATTACATGTGGCAGGCATTGATAAGTGGAGACGGGTGGAGATCTTAGAAACTAACAATGTCACTGAGGGAGAGAGGGTCATGTATACTGTTTACATTATGTCAGGATATGTTATTGTTAGCCATCAGGGATACTATGGGAGGAGAAGAGACACACTCTGGAATCTATAACCATGACAGCCTTGAGCTGGGGAAGAGTGAGCACTTTGGGGAAGAGGTCAGGTTAGATGAAGTGAGGAAGAACATATATCACTAAGGTTCTGTCTAGCAACAGGGATGCATTGGCTGTTAAGTTGTGGAGGAGAAGACTCAGCCTAGGAGAAAGGGTTAAATATCAGTGCTTGTGTGAAATGTTTTTTGTCTGAATTACAGCTGTATCGATCCTTTGGGAAGAATTAAACTTGGTTAAGCTTCTTAAGTGTCCGTGAGTTATTTACTCAAAATTAGAACCTAACAAAACAAAGCACTTCACATTAAATAGCCTGTCAAAATGAGTTCGCCATGCACAGTAAATTGGTTGTGCTCAAATACTAGCATATCAACCTATCCGTTCAACTAGGTTATAACATAACCAAAGGATTGACTAATGAAAAACCAACAGTACAACAGTACAACAGTCCAACAGTACAAGCAACACAATCACTCCAATGTACTGTAGTACCGTAGGGTAACTTCCATACATTGTACTGCTTTACCAGACCATACTCGACCTCGAGAGTCGCAGAGTTGATCAATGCCCACTGCATTGGGTTTGGATCGATGACACTCTCTGGCAGTACACAGTACACAACAAAGCCCTACTGACTACAGACTGACCTCATTTGGAAATGGTTGGGCCTGTGTATGTACCCACTAGTTTTTAGGCAATGGCATTGGCGGCATCCTAAATGGGACCCTTAGGCCTATAGAGCTCCGGTCAAAAGCAATGCACAACATAGGGAATAGGGTGCCATTTGGGACGTAGGCAATGACAGTGACCTGAGCTCCAGGGCATGTGGGGGCTCTAAAATCCTGTCTATTGATCTGTGAAGTGGGACAAGACTCTCAATCATCTCTCTTAGGGCACTAAAGTATACAAATGGCCATATTGTGAATTGGGGGAGAAGTTAGCTCCTTGGAAGTGACAAAAATTGATCCCAGTCAAGATGTTATGTGACTGGACATCCCCGAGGAGAAGTTATACTGTTTGTCTAGTTTTAGACATTTATCATTTCAGTCATGCTTATAACTGTGATTCCCCAATTACTTCAACAAATCAGCAAAGAGGAATGTCATGTTTTTCAAATCACACATCCTTGGCTCCAGTTTAAAAATCCCTGCTCTTCTAAATGACTACTATGCCATATAATTGCATTTCCTGAACAGATCTCCTCCTCCTTGAGGAGTCCATTAAAAATACACTGACCAGGTAAAAGCTACAGTTTTTGATGTCACCTGTTAAATCAGTGTAGATGAAGGAGAGAAGATAGACTAAAGAAGGATTTTTAATCTTTGAGACAATTGAGACATGGATGTGTGCCATTCAGAGGGTGAATGGGCAAGACAAAATATTTAAAAAAGTGAAAGTGTTATGGTAATAGGTGCCAGGCACACCAGTTTGAGTGTGTCAAGAACTGCAATGCTGCTGGGTTTTTCACATTCAACAGTTTCCCGTGTGTATCAAGAATGGTCCACCACCCAAAGGACATCCAGCCAATTTGCCACAACTGTGGGAAGCATCTAAGTCAACATGGGCCACCCTCGGAGGTCCCGTCCCCCCACCTCCTTGCTACCACGGCACCACAGAGGAGTCAATTGAGTTACCGTGTACTTACTTTGCAGTATAGTTCAGGGTACCTTGCATACTTTCTAACATAATATATTGCAAAGATAGATGCCAAAAAGGCAAATATAATGCCATCTTTATGGTTACAAGGGTTGAGAATTATAATGCGATTAACCTGGATCCTATATTGGTTTGTGTTGTATAGCTAACTCCTGTAACGACCATAGTAGTTGGCTACAGAGCACAAATAGATCTGAGACTGGACTATAATGTGATGTGCGTAACAAAACAACACTGAGTCCTACATGTGGTGGCTGTTGTGAAATGGTTACGCTCTAGGCACATACATATATTGTTCCCTACCAGGCTGAGTTTCAATCCCAGAGTCCACCCTTCCAACTATTCCTCCCACCTCTTTGTACTCCCCTCTAATTCTGTATGTGTCTAAATGCACTGAGTCCTGATGTCCCAGGGTTACATCAAAAGACTTAGCATCGACACAGGAGGGGATTGTGCATACTTAGAGAGCAGGATGACGCAGTTCTGAGCGCGGCGACCGTCGATTACCGACAGCTCCTTCACCTTGCGAGTGCTCAGGTACAGGTCATCCATCGAGCCTGTTTCCTTCTTCACAGAGAGAGAAGGGAGGGAGGAGAGAAGAAACAAGATCAGTGTCTGACAGTATACGGCATTGACACCTCAAGTGAGAATGGAATTGGGTGCCGCTACTCCCTTTATAGTCCACTACTGTTGACCAAGGCGGGCCCTGGTAGTAGTGGACTATAAGGAATACGGGTGCCATTTCAGACATACCCATGTTCAGTTTAAGGCCAATTAGCAAATAATTGGATGGAAGACGTGTGATGCCACTTATTTTCGTGTGAAATGTGACTAATGGACACTTTAGTGCAGGAGAAGGGTATTTAAAACTCGTACATTGAAGTCTACCCACAATACTACCATACTGTACCCTCCCCTGTGGTTGAATGCTAAGGTTGTGCCAATGTTGGCCTTTGGTCACAATTGCCCTTCCCAGAACCATTGGCAAAGGCACCTGGCCAGGAAAGGTTTTCAACTGTCACCGAGTGTTTATGTCAGTTTTCGTTAGGGCATTATGGAGGTCTTATAAACATCTTGATGAAATGAAGCGTTTGCAGTCAGGCATATAAGAAGAGCTCAGAAAAGCCATGAAAAAAAAGATCTTCAAAAGTCCATGTCGGTGCGAGCAGAAAATCTAAAATAGGTCTTGGGAGGAACGCTTTTTGGTGAGTCACCATCAAGAACACAGCGCAGGCTATTCCATAAACATTTCTGAAAGGGCAGGAAACGGTGCTACGAACTGGGCGCAAGGCAGCTTGTCAGATATTTTGGTAAGCTTCACACAAATGTAGTATTAAAAAATCCACAAGGGGAACAAATAGATGTTTAAAAACTGTCTGGGGTTGAAATGTTCAAAAGTATATTTGATTTATGGTCTAAGCAGGCTTCCTGCACTTCCGAAATGTCCCTTTGGGGTTACGGGAAGGATGACGCATTTGAAACAGCTACTGGCTGCCAAAGAAAGATGCTTTTCTTCCATGCCCGCATTGACCAAAAGTTCTACAGCAAAGCCTGACTGGCAGGATGGCACAGGGTCAAGGGACCACTCCCAAAAGGTAGTGGGGGAACCTTGTTTTGTGTTCTTGGCCACACTTGTTTGTTGGCTTTAGCTAAGTGGACTTAACTGCGCTCTGCTTCATACTTTTCTTACTTTGTTGATTGTAGTTTAGTGATTATGGTTATGATAATGATGATTGGTGGTGAAATTACACTTTGGCTTCATGGACCCAACTAGGGGCATTAAAGGCTTCATGAACTAAGGTCAGAACTGAGAAGTGCTGTTAACAACTGACTGATGATTTACCACTGATTGCTTTCCCACAAGTACTGTACATGTCAGGGATGGGGTCAATACCATATAAATACCGTCAATTCAGGAAGTAAGCTCACATTCCAATTTGCTTACTTCCTGAATGACTGAATTGAAATTGAACTGATCCCAACCCTGCTACCTCATTTGACCATGACACTTTCAAATTCACTGTCAGTCATGAGCGGACTGACATTTTTAGATATGTTATCTAACGGTCAGGTTTTAGTACTAAGATATCATTAAAAGCACAATCTTCAACCATCACTGTTAAAACAGATCTATCTCGGCTGTTATCTTATTTGTTTACTAATTTAACCCTTTTTATGCAGGTAAGTACATTTAGAACACATTTGTAATGCTTATTAACCTCTAATCAAGCAAGCCAATTAATTAAACTTTAAATATACTATAAAATGGTTCATTTTCCAATATGTATTACATGTTTTATTTAAACCTTTAATTCACCAGAAAGTCCCCATTGAGGTCAAAAGACCAATAACGCCACTAGCTACTTCAAACACTACATGATTATCCATGTGTCAGCCCATGTGTGCTCGGAGAAGGGAGAGAAGAAGGGAGGGAGGGAAGGAGAGACAGAGGTAACAGTGTGGGAGCACAAGAGACCCGAGACTCACCTGCTTGAAGGATTGGTTAGTGAGCAGCTCCTGCCCAGGTAGTCGGAGAGTGCAGAGAGAGCGAGAGAGACCAAAATCGAAACACATGCAAAGGTTAGCACTTCAAGCCAGCAAAGAAAGGCATAACCACAGTAGCTAGCAACTAGAGACTACACCACTACATACTAGAATGCAAAAGTGCAGATGTCTCTGGGGGGCTTGGTTCATCGAAAGTCTTCAAGGGCTTGTTTCATCACTATTGGTGGCGATGAGCTTGTAAAAGGTAGTCATATATAACCGTTGGAATACCATCAAATGGAATACAGCACTTGTCAATGCAGGACGAGACCATTGGTTACTTGTATAAATAAATATAATTCATTAATCACTTTCACTACAGTCTTCAAATGAGCCATTAATCATAGCCGACCCTTTATAAGAACAACAAGGGCGAAGGAATTGGCAGTCGAAAGACCTCTTGATTAAACCAATAAAACATGTTTTTTTAAATGTTACACAAACTATGGTAACACCTCCATACCTCCATTTTATGACCCTCTTACTAAGTCTGTGGGTAAAACATTGTTTAAACTATTGATATTAGGCTTACCAGCAAATTACTGCTTAATCCATTTTGTATACAAACCCAACTGGGAGATTTGAAGATAATTAGGACCTCCCATTGATATCACTGGATGAGTTTGTTTTAGCCTACTCCATGGCTGTGTCCCAAATAACACCCTATTCCTTACATAGTGCCTTACTTTTGACTAGGGCTATTATGATGATCATATTACTGCCACACCGGCAGTCACAAGTCATGACTGCAGTCAAATTCCACATCATAGTTGAGTCATAGTAAACTAAGCTTCTCCAAAAGTGCGCTCTGTTGCCATTGATGGTAATTAGTGGCCTACCAAACTTGCTAACGGCCAGTCCCTAATGGCCTGATATTCAGCGCTCGATTGTCCCTCTAATCATTGACATCAATGCAAATGCCATCGAAAATCAAATCAAACACTTCATGAGAGCCCTGCTATTCAGGGTGACATAGGATCACCTGCTACGCAGCGAGATCCAGCTCCTCATGGCTGCTTGATGCATAGAATTAAAAAAGTGTTCCTATAAGCCTATGTTGCCGCAACATTTCTATAGTCTATGCTATGCAATTGCGTGAGAAAACTGAGTTTCGATGGCCTCTATTAAAAAAAGTTTAAAGTTTCCTAATATTAAGCACATTGCTTCGCTTTACACAATCAGTGTTGAGCTACAAAACATTTTGTTAATGATTTTTCTGCACCTATAGAATGTATCTAAATACAAATGGCACCAGCACCCAAAATGAGTGAAGCACTGGCCTATCAGATAACACATTTTATTTGGCAGATGCCTTTCAGGACACTCAAGGATATCTTGCATTACATCTAGTACTGAACATAAAATCAATTTCATTTAGGCCTATGTAATGAATTTGAATCATGATTGATTGTTTACTGAGAAAAAACACATTTTCTCCTACAGAGCTCCATTTTTATGGAATGGTCTGCCTATCCATGTGAGAGACGCAGACTCAGTCTCAACCTTTAAGACTTTATTGA
This sequence comes from Oncorhynchus kisutch, assembly GCF_002021735.2. Taxonomy (NCBI): domain Eukaryota; kingdom Metazoa; phylum Chordata; class Actinopteri; order Salmoniformes; family Salmonidae; genus Oncorhynchus; species Oncorhynchus kisutch. The sequence goes on along the minus strand of NC_034181.2, from coordinate 50,121,352 downwards.
AGACTCATGTCTTCAGTAGGTCCTATGATTGAGTGTAGGCTGGCCCAGGGGTTGTCTCAGGGTAGTAGGTTGGTAGTTGAAGATATCCCTCAAGTAGTGTGAGGGCTTCCGGGGGTATCGTCCGACAGGGCCACAGTCTCCCGACCCCTCCTATGTCAACCTCCAGTATTTATGCTGCAATAGTTCATGTGTTGGGGGGCTAGGGTCAGTCTGTTATATCTGAAGTATTTCAGTATGCACCCTCTACCCTCTGCCATTTGGGGTGCAGCCCATGAGACTGAAGAACCTTGCCCGCCCCCTACCAAATGCACTGAAGACACTACTGCACGCTCCAGCTCTTTGACATTCACACAATCAGCCATTCAGGAGGGAACAGCACCTAAGGTTAGCATAAAGCCATGAGTAAGCCAGACTCCTGACTCTTCAAAACCACTCAAACACGCACGTGTGCGCATGCACACACACACAAGCATACATACATTCTGTCACACATAGATACGCACAAGCACATGCACGCACACCAAGATGTCAAGACTCAATGCATTACTTCAAACACAATCAATCCCTTTCTGCCACTGCAACCACACAGCGCATGTCTATATATTTTTACATACACTACCAGCATGCACGCACACAGACATATCAATCCCCACGATATTTGACAGTTTAGGTGATAACGCCCCACTAACTAAAATGCTGTTTTACTTATCCAATCAATTCAAAGTGTCCATACTTGCTGTCTCTGATAGGCCGAGAACATCTTTTCGATGTCCTTGAGGTCGAGGATCTTGAAGGCCCTCAGGTCATCGACGTCGTGCCAGATGGTGCCAGTGATCTTATTCTGCGGGGTACACAGGCGGGACATAGGGTGGCCATAAATTGAGGGTGGATTACAAACTCTGAAGTTTCCTGCTGTTACAGATCTTGGATCAGCTCCCCCTCCCACCGATCCTCAAATTAATAATTAGTGGGGAAAATGTTAAACTGACCCAAAACCCAAGATCACCGTCTAGGGGCAACTTCACCCTACACCAGATTATAAACAGTAATAATCGAGGATTGGGGGGGGGGGGTGCTGTGTGCCAGAGACGATTGCAGACAAGTGTAAGTGTAAGAATGTCAGCGATTATACGATGTAATAAATTATGCCCTAACTAATAGTTAGCCCCAGAACAGTCTACTGCATAGGCCTACTATTTTTCTAATTAGTTGTGTGCAAGCTAGTTAGCAATGTTAGTCATTTCAGGTAAAATTAAATCCTAGGTCAAAATACACTTTTTATTTCAACTAAATTTAACATTTTGTCAACTTAACTGTTTTCCCATCTCTAGAGGTTTAATAAAAAATTACTATATTAAGTACCAATTTAGTGCCAAAAAAAGTAACAGGATTGACGATTTCTTCTTAAATCAGCCATAAATCCCCTTGTGACCAGTAATGAAGCTTGTTGTGTACAACAGGGAATGGCAATTGAATGCTAGCTTCACCAATTTAAAAAAAAACTTAAAACATTTTTTGCATATTTATGAGTAACAGGGTTGAAGTGTTATGGTCGACTCGCCGTTTTCCACCACAAAACAACAGAAAATGGCCAAAAAGAGTAGAACCAGCATACCTGTTTTACTCTATGATTTGACTATTGCTGTTCAATATTTGTTTTGAAAGAACAGTTTCATCATTTAAAACGAGAGTTCAGTTCACGTAACAGGGTTGACCTTAAAATAAGAGACGTATCTAAATAAATCCTTAATCACTAATCACATTAAATAAATAATAGTCTTCAGAAATGACTTTGTCAAAGCAACAACATAACTAGGGTTTTACAATGATAGTGAAACTTGGTTAAACTCTTCAGAGAAATGACACAGGGTTGATGGAGGGTATGTCAAAATGCAGAATCTTGGCACTTTAGCAAGCCTCAACTCACATAGAAAATCTGATTAATTTAATTATAAATGTGGTCTATATTAAAAGGGCACTTCATTTAATATAACAGGCTTTTAAAATTCAATATTGGGATGCAAAAGGCACTAATTTCGTGGAACGACCCATGTAACAAATTATGTACATACTAAAAGTTAAGCCAGGGCAGAATAGTCTACTGCAAATTCTCTGTCCTGAGAAACTCAATTCAACAAAATGGGTTCCATTCAGTGCATAGTGAAATGCTAGCACAGTGCTCTGTTGCAATATACGTTCATCAATCCCCAACGTAAGGACCAAGCTGGAATGCTAACAACCTCCTCTTCATAGTCTAAATTGCACACCTACTCATTCCAGGGTTTTTATTTATTTAAACTATTTTTTACATTGTAGAATAATAGGGGGAAAAAATGTGTTAAATAAATCAAAATATATTTTATATTTGAGATTCTTCAAAGTAGCCACCCTTTGCCTTGATGACAGCTTTGCGCTTAGTGGGACTATCATTTGTTTTTCAACAGGACAATAACCCAAAACACTTCCAGAATGTGTAAGGGCTATTTGACCAAGAAGGAGAGTAATGGAGTGCTGGAGCAGATGACCTGGCCTCCACCATCACCTTACCTCAACCCAATTGGGATGGTTTGGACTACAGAGTGAAGGTAAAGCAACCAACAAGTGCCCAGCATATATGGGAACTCCTTCAAGACTGTTGGAAAAGCATTCCAGGTGAAGCTGGTTGAGAGAATGCCAAGAGTGTGCAAAGCTGTCATCAAGGCAAAGGGTGACTACTTTGAAAAAAAACTGTTTTTTTGGTTACTAAATGATTCCATTTGTGTTATTTCATAGTTTTGATGTCTTCACTAGTGTACTACAATGTAGAAAATAGTAAAAAGAAAGAAAAACCCTTGAATGAGTAGCCGTTTCCAAACTTTTGACTGGTACTGTACATTAACACAAATATATTTATATTAAATGTAGCCCTAGAAGTGGTTATTTCAGTGAAATCAGACAACAGACCAGTACTCTTTACCTCGCCCAGCTTGGCCCAGTTGAAGGATTTGAGTGGGTGCGAGGGCTGCGGGATAGACTTGGAGCGCATGGTAGCAGTAGTAATAAATCCAGGTGGGCCCAGAGGAGGTGGGATTCCAGAGAAGATGGGTGGAGCTCCAGGAGGAGGAGGAGGGCCTCCAGGTGGAGGAGGGGGAGGAGGAGGGCAGCTGAATGGCAGAGGAGGAGGGGGCGGAGGGAAGCCTCCAGTCATGGGGGGAGGGGGGACAGGGCCACCAGGGGGCGGAGGAGGGAAAGGTACGCTGTCACCCTATTGGTGGAAAGAAAGACAAAATGAGAGGATGTTTACTTGTTAGAAATAAGAAAATCAAACAATCTATGAAATACTTTTATTTGCACACCATTAAACTAAAACAAACTATGAAGCATTTGGCATCACAATAAGAATATAACATGTGGTTTCAAACTAACCTTCGAACAGTATGTAATTGACATGAATAGTCATGTCTTTTGCCTTTTCGAAATATGTGTAAACATATGTATACTGTTGAAACTACATTGCTAGCAACGGGACAATAAAGATTTTATGAATTTCAATCTTTAACTACAGTTTGCCAACCCTAAGGCTACAGACAGAGATTTTGCATCTAATAATGAAAACTTTTCAATGGAAGTCATTTGTTAGATGATGGACAACTGAAATGATTGTCCGTCAAAAAATACACATAATATGCCCGCCTCTTCGAGTTTGCATCTTGTCCCAAAATAATTGACTTGAGACTTGACTGATGGACTAAAACAGTAAACCACAATAATGACTGCATATACGATTTCATCCGTCTCTGTGTGGACACAGCCTAAAACAGTGGGACAAGAAGAGACATTGGTACAGCATGCTTACTGCTATGTCACTGATGCGCGAGTGCAGGTCGAGCACTTGGTCCCGCGCTGACCGCAACTCCACTCCCTCTCTCTGTAGTTTGTCCTTCATCTTATTGAGGGTCTTCATCATATCCTCCTTCTCCTGCGTCTTGGTATCACATTCCCTCTCTTTCCGCTCCAGCTTGGCCATTAGCTCTGAGTGGTCTAAAAGAGCACATGGTGTAGAAGATATCATTGCTGTTCAAATTGTTGTATATTCTCAAATTCGCACACACAAGCACTCGGACTTGCTCACACACACACACAAACAGAAACGCACACACTACACCCACACACGGTAGACATTCACAAGCAAACAGAAGGACACATGCAGACACAAATACACACACACACTGGCCAAAGGCATAACACAATCCCATAGATGCACTTCTGCACTATGGCCAGCATATGGCGATGTTTCAAACATGTAGAAGATACCGTTTTACCTTTCCTGAACTTCTCTGCTTGGTCTCTCCATTGCTTAACCTCATTTTCATTGAACAACCTGTGAGGAAAGACAAACAACATCGCTCTTAACCTGATCAGTCTATTTGGTAACAGGGCTCCATGGTCCACACTAAATCGAGCCAAACGGTCAATTCAATACATGGATTGGAGGAAAATGGGCCATTTCAAATCACATCAAATTGTATTTGTCACATACACAAGGTTAGCAGATGTTAATGCGAGTGTAGCGAAATGCTTGTGCTTCTAGTTCCGACAGTGCAGTAATATCTAACAAGTAATCTAACAAATTCACAACAACTACCTTGTACACACAAGTGTAAAGGAATGAATAAGAATATGTACATATACATATATGGATGAGCGATGGCCGAACAGAATAGGCAAGATGCAGTGGGTGGTATAGAGTACAGTATATACATATGAGATGATGAATGTAGGGTATGCAAACATTATTAAACTGGCATAATTGAATTACACTAGTGATACCTTTATTAAATCCAGTTATTAAAGTGGACAGTGATTTGGGTCAGCAGCAGCCTCTCAATGTTATTGATGGCTGTTTAACAGTCTGATGGCCTTGAGATTGAAAGACTGAAAAACAGCTTCTGTCCCAGCTTTGATGCACCTGTACTGACCTCGCCTTCTGGATGATAGCGGGGTGAACAGGCAGTGGCTCGGGTGCTTGTTGTCCTTGATGATCTTTTTGGCATTCCTGTGACATCGGATGCTGCATGTGTCCTGGAGGGCAGGTAGTTTACCCCCAGTGAAGCATTGTGCAGACCGCAATACCCTCTGGAGAGCCTTGCGTTTGAGGGCAGTTGCCATACCAGGCGGTGATACAGCCACATTTCTTCAGCCTCCTGAGATTGAAGAGGCATTGTTGCACCTTCTTCACCACGCTGTCTGTGTGGGTGGACCATTTCAGTTTATCCGTGATGTGTCCACCGAGGAACTTAAAACTTTCCACCTTCTCCACTACTGTCCTGTCGATGTGGATAGGGGAGTGCTCCCTCTGCTGTTTCCCGTGGTCTACAATCATCTCCTTTGTTTTGTTGACGTTGAGTGAAAGGTTGTTTTCCTGACACCACACTCCAAGTGCCCTCACCTTCTCCCTGTAGGTTGTCTTGTCATTGTTGGTATCAAGCCCACCACTGTTGTGTCGCCTGCAAACTTGATGATTGAGTTGGAGGTGTGCATGGCCACGCAGTCGTGGGTGAACAGGGAGTACAAGAGGGGCTAAGCACACACCATGGTGGGGACCCGGTGTTGAGGATCAGCGAAGTGGAGATGTTGTTTCCTACCTTCACCACCTTGGGTGGCCCGTCGAAAGTCCAGGACCCAATTGCACAGGGCGGGGTTGAGTAGCAGTGGTCCAGTGTTCTGCTCGAGCGGGTACTACAGTCAATGTACAAGGTAGCCTTGTTCTCAAATTAGCTTTGCTAAAATCTTCAGCTACAATAAATGCAACCTCAGGATATATGTTTTCCAGGTTACATAGATTCCAGTGAAGTTCTTTCAGGGCTATGCTTGGGGAGAGGGGGGGGGGGTATATATGGCTGTGACCGTAATCAAAGAGAATTCTCTTGGTAGATGATGCGGTCAACATTTGATTGTAAGGAATTCTAGGTCAGGTGAACAAAAGGACTTGAGTTCCTGTATGTTGTTATTGCTACACCATGAGTCGTTAATCATGAGGCATACACCCCCGCCCTTCTTCTTACCAGAGAGATGTTTGTTTCTTTTGGTGCGACGCATGGTGTACCAACTCTGACAACATATCCCAAGTGAGCCATGTTTCTGTGAAACAGAGACTGTTACAAACTCTGATGTCTCTCTGGAAGGCAACTCATGCCCTAATTTCATCCACCAAGTTGTCTAGAGACTGGACATTGGCGAGTAATATGCTCGGAGGCGGTGGGTGGTGTGCTCGCATTCTAAGTCTGACCAGTAGGCCGCTCCTTCTGCCTCTCCTTTCGGCGACAACGTTGTTTTGGTTCGGTCCCTGGGATTAGATACAATGCCCTGGGTGGTGGTCCGAACAAAGGATCTGCTTCGGGAAAGTCGTATTCCTGGTCGTAATGTTGGTAAGTTGATGTCACTCTTATATCCAATAGTTCTTCCCGGCTATATGTAATTACACTTAAGATTTTCTGAGCTAACAATGTAAGAAATAATACATACAAACAAATTACTGCATAGTTTCCTAAGGACTTGGTAATGAGTGCAATTTCGATTCATTGGCTTTGCTGACTGGGTTGAAATGTAATTTATCCAACTTCGCATAGCACGTCATCATTAATATTTAATCAAGGCTATAAGGCTGCATTGTTATTTTCATATTTATAGATGTTGTTCTCAAATTATGGTTTATTAGGCCTGTATTTAAAAAGCACCTTAGAGTAGGAGTCCTGATCTAGGATTAGGTTTCCCCTGTCATATCAACTTCTTTATGGCAAACTAGAAGGCAAAACTGATCCTACATCAGCACTCCTACTCTGAGACTCTTTGTGAACACGGGCCCTGATATCAATATGTTACAATAGGTACAGTGGTACAGCATTGTTTGAAAGTGTGAGATTGGATATGGAAGCTATGAGAGAGACTAAGAAATTGTAAAGATGATCAATGGAAGCGCCATGAAGGACTAGATGATGGAGAAAGAGACACCTGGTGCAATGGTGGTACCCATGGCTGGAGGTGAAGGAGTGGAAATAGAGTTTGAGAGAGAGCGAGACCGCAAGAGAGATAGAGAGCGAGAGAACTAGAATGAAGATCCAGACAGAGAACATGGACACATTTTTTGACCGTCTATTGATGACTAGGAAATGGCCAAATAAGTTTGCACAGATTCATGCCTAGAAGAGATGACGATGACAAGGCGACTTAGGTGTTTTTGAGATCACTAGTGTACTTTTGTAAATATATACAACATTGTTACACTCAAAGCACAGTGTACCTGGGAAAAAAATACATTTTGACAAGACTCATCTCAGAACCAAGTACATTAAACAGCTCAAACCTATCAACGAATGACAGTTATTTGCTAGAGATGTGTTAGTTAAAAAAAAAAAAAAAGTTTTGCAGAGTGATCATTTCTGTCAGTGCAGGCGATTGGCCAGAGCCGTCCTCACAGCGACTACAAATGATTAACGACTTTGTCTTTATTTGTTTTCAGACCGTCTACTCCTGAACGTCTGCCATCAACAACAATGGCTCAAACAATGGCTCCGACGAACTGTACTCTTTCGATAGTTGACTATAACTTAGTTAACTTCTACCCTCTCCACCTATACTATTTTCCAAGCACAATACTCTAAGAGGGTTTATATGGAAACAAAACAAGCCTGCCATTAATGTATACATAATTAAATATTTCAACTGTTTAATGGAGGCACAATTGGTGGACTTGTGTCCAAACTTGCCCAGTTTGCTACTGGAAAGAATCTAGCCGAAGTGTACCAATTATACAAACAATGGTTAGTGAAAGTCAATTGAGTGGCTAGCGTTGGCCAAGGTTTCCTCCCGATGCTTTGTGGTGCTTTCATAGAGAAGACTAAACACATTAATCATTGCTCTTAGCTTGTTTTAAGAATTACAGAGAGATGGGGGGGGTGTACAGTATGACTATGAGGAGACATGGGAGGAAGAGAGGGAGGGAGAGTGAAAGATGAAGAAGGGAGACCGAGATGGAGAGGGGGAAAGAGACAGAACTTGGACATTTCAACCTACATGTACAGTGAGGGAAAAAGTATTTGATCCCTGCTGATTTTGTACGTTTGCCCACTGACAAAGAAATGATCAGTCTATCATTTTTATGGTAGGTTTATTTGAACAGTGAGAGACAGAATAACACCAAAAAAATCCAGAAAAACGCATGTCAAAAATGTTAGAAATTGATTCAATGTAACATGGTCGACTGGGCTGGGAATCGTGGAGTCGTTCGGCTAACACGATTACAGCAATTCCTTTTGATCTTGCTTCTGCTTTCATGACAATTCACCTCACTGAGTGAGGCAGGTACCGTGCAATCCCACAACCCCCTGCTGCCACCCCACCTCCCCATTCTGACCAATCACATTCCCCGAATCCTCGCTCAGGCCCAGCTTATGGCTGCAGTACAATTTTTTATACATTGTCCATGAAGGGTGCACTTGCTCACTCCCACTTCTGGATACGATACCATTAGATTGGTGTATGTTAAGGCTAGAGGGTGTCTTCGCCATATTTCCTATATCAGTCCATTCTGTTTAAATCCATAAGGGGGAGTGAAGGGCTGCAGACTGAGAATAAAGGTAGGGAATTGTTCCGCAGCCCAGTTGAAATCCTGTCTAGTTTTGTGAACAAAAGATGCCCCACCCCATTCTCTTCACTCTCTTTGAACTCTGGTAAGCAAACAGTGGGCTATTTCAGTATTTTTGTGTGTTCCCACCAAGATTGAAACATTGTGTCATAACAGCAGCTGTCGATGTCAAGGAAGTCTTTGATCAGCACAAGATGTTATGCCAAAAGGATGCTTCCATGTGTCTCTTGAATTTCCTACTTGGTTCAGTCAGGTTCTATATACAGCTCTATCAACAAAGAAAATCTCTCATAATAGCTCTATTTATCAACATTTTATCAACACAGTTGCTTGACAACATGAAGACACATGATCATAAGCAACATTGTGTGTGCAAACATCCGGGCGTGTTTTTAGTTGTGTCCGTGAGTATGAGTGAGAGTGTGTATCTATGTTGGTGTGTCACAAATCGTGTGAGGCCAGGTTACTCACATGCGAATTATATTTTTGACACTGAAGTTGTCTAGGGGCGCTATGTCCGGGTCCTCTCCCTTCTCATCTTGTAGGACTATCTGCTGCAGGATCCGGTCTAGGAGCTGCCAATGCTGCAGACTGCCCCCTCCGCGTTTGTCTGGAAAACACCAAACAGAGTTAATAAACTTCTAAGGTCACACACACCGATGAAGAAAGGTTAGCTCCTTGGAGGACAAGCAGAAGGACCTCAATGACAATGATCAATGTTAAGATTTTAGCCTCACCACTCATCAATTCAGAAAAGAACAACTGGTGTGTTTTGTAAGAGGGGGTATAAATGGCTCCATGGATTCATGGTTTTGAGTAGTGGCAGAAACATTGACCAACTTTTGAGGCAGCTATCATTATCAACCAGCCTTTGCAGTGTTGACTAGAGTCAATCCTTTTTATCAGTTAAGGTACACTGTCTTCACACGTCTGGAGACTTATTCTTGAGCACAGTGAGGCAGATGTAATAGTGATGAACCAGGCTTTGAGGCAGATCTAATAGTGACCAACCTGGGAGGCAGATGTAATAGTGACCAACCTGGGAAGCTGATGTAACAGAGGCCGACCGATAAATCGGTTGACCGATATTATTATTGTCCGACATTACCCTTTCACAGAAAAATTTGTATTGGACTTCATTCCAAAGATAAAGTTCAGATATTATATACATACAGTATAAAGTTTTCATCCCCCTTGGCATTTTTCCTATTTTGTTGCATTACAACCTATAATTAAAAAGGATTTTATTTGGATTTCATGTAATGGACATAAACAAAATAGTCCAAATTGGTGAAGTGACATGAAAGAAATTACTTGTTTCAAAACAAAATTAAACGGAAAAGTGCTGTGTATATATGTATTCACCCCCTTTGCTATGAATCAATCAAATCAAAGTTTATTTGTCAAGTGTGCCGAATTTAACAGACCTTACAGTGAAATGCTTAATTACAGGCTCTAACCAATAGTGCAAAAAAGGTATTAAGTGAACAATAGGTAAGTAAAGAAATAAAAACAACAGTAAAAAGACAGTGAAAAATAACAGTAGCAAGGCTATATACCGTAGTGAGGCTATAACAGTAGTGAGGCTACATACAGGCGGGCTGATTGAGGAAGTATGAACACGTAGATATGGTTAAAGTGACTATGCATATATGATAAACAGAAAGTAGCAGTGGGAAAAATAGGGATTGGCGGGTGGTGGGTGGCAGGACACAATGCAGATACCCCGGTTAGCCAATATCGTGGGGCACTGGTTGGTCGGGCCAATTGAGGGAGTATGTACATGAATGTATTGTTAAAGTTTGCATATATGACAAACAGAGACAAGCAGCAGAGTAAAAGAGGGGTTGGGGGGGTGGGCACATAATGCAAATAGTCCGGGAAGCCAATTGATTACCTGTTCAGGAGTGTTATGTCTTGGGGGTAGAAGCTGTTGAGAAGCCTTTTTGTCCCAGACTTGGCAGTCCGGTACCACTTGACATGCGGTAGGATAGAGAACAGTCTATGACTGGGGTGGCTGGGGACTTTGACAATTTTTAGGGCCTTCCTCTGACACCGCGTGGTGTAGAGATCCTGGATGGCAGGCAGCTTAGCCCCAGTGACGTACTGGGCCGTACACACTACCCTCTGTAGTGCCTTGCGGTCGGAGGCCGAGCACTTGCCATACCATGCAGTGATGCAACCAATGTTGCAGCTGTAGAACATTTTGAGGATCTGAGGACCCATGCCAAATCTTTTTAGTTTCCTGATGGGGAATAGGATTTGTTGTGCCCTCTTCACAACTGTCTTGGTGTGTTTGGACAATTCTAGTTTGTTGGAGATGTGGACACCAAGGAACTTGAAGCTTCCAACCTGCTCCACTACAGCCCTGTCGATGGGAATGGGGGAGTGCTCGGTCATCCTTTTCCTGTAGTCCACAATCATCTCCTTAGTCCTGGTTACGTTGAGGGAAAGATTGCTATTCCGGCACCACCGGGCCAGGTCTCCGACTCCTCCCTATAGGCTGTCTCGTCGTTGTCGGTGATCAGGCCTACCACTGTTGTGTCGTCTGCAAACTTAATGATGGTGTTGTAGTTGTGCCTGGCCATACAGTGAACAGGGAGTACAGGAGGGGACTGAGCACACACCCCTGAGGGGCTCCAGTGTTGAGGATCAGTGTGGCAGATGTGTTGCTACCTACCCTCACCACCTCGGGGCGGCCCGTCAGGAAGTCCAGGATCCAATTACAGAGTGAGGTTTTTAATCCCAGGATCTTTAGCTCAGTGATGAGCTTTGAGGGTACAATGGTGTTGAACGCTGAGCTATAGTCAATGAATAGCATTCTCACGTAGGTGTTCCTTTTGGAGTGACATATGTGGTTCTGTTTGGGCGGTATGGAAATTGGAGTGGATCTAGGGTTTCTGGGATAATGGTGTGTATGTGAGCCATTACCAGCCTTTCAAAGCACTTCATGGCTACGGATGTGAGTGCTATGGGTCTGTAGTCATTTAGGCAGGTTGCCTTCGTGTTCTTGGGCACAGGGACTATGGTGATCTGCTAGAAACATGTTGGTATTACAGACTCAATCAGGGACATGTTGAAAATGTCAGTGAAGACACCTGCCAGTTGGTCAGCACATGCCCGGAGCACACGTACTGGTAATCCGTCTGGCCCCGCAGCCTTGTGAATGTTGACCTGTTAAAAGGTCTTACTCACACCGGCTACAGAGAGCGTGATCACACAGTTATCGAGAACAGCTAATGCTGTCATGCATGCCTCAGTGTCGCTTGCCTCGAAGCGAGCATAGAAGTGATATAGCTCATCTGGTAGGCTTGTGTCACTGGGCAGCTCTAGGCTGTGCTTCCCTTTGTAGTCTGTAATAGTTTGCAAGCCCTGCCACATAAGACGAGCGTCAGAGCTGGTGTAGTACGATTTGATCTTAGCCCTGTATTCAGGCTTTGCCTGTTTGATGGTTCGTCGGCGGGCATAGCAGGATTTCTTATAAGCTTCCAGGTTAGTGTCCCGCACCTTGAAAGCGGCAGCTCTAGCCTTGTTGCCTGTGGCTTCTGTTTGGGGTATGTACGTACAGTCACTGTGGGGACGATGTCCTCGATGCACTTATTGATAAAGCCAGTGACTGATGTGGTATACTCCTCAATGTCATCGGAAGAATCCCAGAACATGTTCCAGTCTGTGATAGCAAAACAGTCCTGTAGTTTAACATCTGCTTCATCTGACCACTTTTTTATAGACTGAGTCACTGGTGCTTTCTGCTTTCATTTTTGCTTGTAAGCAGGAATCAGGAGGATAGAATTGTGGTCGGATTTACCAAATGGAGGACAAGGGAGAACTTTGTACGCGTCTCTGTGTGTGGAGTACAGGTGATCTAGATTTTTTCCCCTCTGGTTGAACATCTAACTTGTTGATATAAATGAGGTAGAACTGATTCAAGTTTCCCTGCATTAAAGTCTCCGGCCACTAGGAGCGCCACCTCTGGGTGGCAGTTTTCTGTTTGCTTATTTCCTTTTTCAGCTGACTGAGTGCGGTCTTAGTGCTAGCATCCGTCTGTGGGGGTAAAAAAAACAGCCAAGAAAAGTATAGGGGAAAACTCTCTAGGCAAATAGTGTGGTCTGCATTTTTTTTACAAGATACTCTACTTCAGGCGAGCAAAATCTAGAGACTTCCTTAGTTGGGACGTTTATGTCTCAGGTCGGAGCAAGAGGTTAAAGAAAAAAATAAGCAAACGCATTTGGTGTTCGCCAAAAGGCATGTGGGAGACTCCCCAAACATATGGAAGAAGGTACTCTGGTCAGATGAGACTAAAATTGAGCTTTTTAACCATAAAGGAAAACTATGTCTGGCGCAAACCCAACACCTCTCATCACTCCGAGAACACCATCCACACAGTGAAGCATGGTGGTGGCAGCATCATGCTGTGAGGATGTTTTTCCATTGGCAGGGACTGGGAAAATGGTCAGAATTGAAGGAATGATGGACGGCGCTAAATATAGGGCAATTCTTGAAGGAAACCTGTTTCAGTCTTCCAGAGATTTGAGACTGGGATGGAGGTTCACCTTCCAGCAGGACAATGACCCTAAGCATACTGCTAAAGCAACACTTGAGTGGTTTAAGGGGAAACATTTAAACATATTGGAATGGCCTAGTCAAAATCCAGACCTCAATCTAATTGAGAATTGGTTGTATGACTTAAAGATTGCTGTACACCAGCGGAACACATCCAACTTGAGCTGGAGTCGTTTTACCTTGAAGAATGGGCTGGATGTGCCAAGCTTATAGAGACATACCCCAAGATACTTGCAGCTGTAATTGTTGCAAAAGGTGGCTCTACAAAGTATTGACTTTTGGGGAGGTTAATAGTTATGCACGCTCAAGTTATGTTTTTTTTGTCTTATTTCTTGTTTGTTCCACAGGAGAAAAAAAATGTGTATCTTCAAAGTGGTAGGCATGTTGGGTAAATCAAATGATACAACCTCCCCCAAAATACATTTTAATTCCAGGTTAATTCCAGGTAAGAAAATGGGAAAAATGCCAAGGGGGGTGAATAGTTTCGCAAGCCTCTGTAGAATAAACAAATATGTCTGCTCATTTGCGCTCATTTTTTAAAATGTTCAATGATTGCCTGTAGAAGGCGCTCTACGAGTCGCTCATTGAATATCATTCAGCCCTAGGTCACAAAGTTAGAGAAAGAAGGCATGACGGTGACAGTGAGTAGCTTGCCACATTCAGCGTATTTTAATAAGTAAACATTCAAAAGTACACTTCACCAAGCAAGCAGCCCTGAGGGATATCCTACGAAGCAAGCTAGATCTACTACAGGTTTTCTAAAAAATAACCAGCTTCAGTTAGCTTCACATTCCAGCTAAGGCTTCATCCATACTATGGCAGCGGACATTGTTCATCCGCCTGCCGCTAAATCTAGCAGGCTTGAAACTGCGTGAGCATGTCGCACATGGCTAGTCAAATGCCTAACTCTTAATTGAGACAATGCTGAAATATCAATCCATGGGTGAGTCAGTGCCACATTTTCAAAATGAAATAAAAGTTATCTTGCAAAATCAGCAGGCTATGTGAAATAGGCTTGTAGAACTAGAACTTATGTTTACATTTGATCAATATCATAATTAGTATTAAGTCATACAAAAGTGTTACATTGCGTGAAGTTTAAAATGCTAATTGCTAACTTATATGTAATTTAATTAAACCATTGCTAAATGTGTCAAACAAAATCAGTCATCTCCCTCAAATGAAGGGGCTGATGACACAATCTTTGCGAGAGGAATGGAATCTGATTTCAATGGTCCTCAACTCTATAATTTAATTCGGGTAAGTGGAGTTAGCCATGAGTTAACCTGCCAAGGAAAAGGTTAGTTCTGAAGGATTCTTTGCCATAGAAATGTACCTTGCTAAAAGGTGAACCATTTTTGAATGACCAAAGTTACCTTGCTAACTCCTAAAACCTGCTTCGTAGGATATACCCCTCATCATATTCTGACTTAATGTTAGCTCGCTAGCTATCCAGCAAGGTAGTTAGCTTAGCTAGTGATCTGTGCAACTTATGTGCTAACACAAGACTGGCGCCAAAGTGAAAAATCATCTTTGATACAAAAATAACAGTGTACTGTCTGGGCCTATTACAGTGCCTTCAGAAAGTTTTCAAAAGTATCCTTGACTTATTCGACATTTTGTTGTGTTACAACCGGATCTCAAAATGGATTAAATAGATTTTTGTCCTCACCTGTCCTCACACACAATACCGCATAATAAGTAAAAACATGTTTTCTTTTACAGCTGTGTCCTTTGGGGTCTCTAAGAGCTTTCCACATCTGGATTGTACCTTATTTGCCCAATAATCTTAAAACATTTCTTCAAGCTGTCAAGTTGATTGTTGATCATTGCCATACAGATATTTTCAAGTATTGCCATAGATTTTCAAACGGATTTAAGTTAAAACAGTAACTAGGCCACTGAGGAACATTCAATGTCATCTTGGTAAGCAAGTCCAGTGTAGATTTGGCCTGTTGTTTTATGTTATTGTCCTGCTGAAAGGTGAATTTGTCTCCCAATTACTGGTAGAAAACAGACTGAACCAGGTTTTCCTCTAGGATTTTGCCTGTGCTTATAGCTGTATTAAGATTAGTTTGATCATAAAAAAACTCCCTAGTCCTTACTGATGACAAGAATACCCATTACACGATCCAGCCACCACCATGCCTGAAAATATGAAGAGTGGTACTCAGTGATGTGTGTGTTGGATTTGCCCCAAACATAAATTTGTATTTTGGACAAAAACTTAACTTCTTCGTCATTTTTTTTGCAGTATTACTTAAAACCTCTTTGGGATAGGGGGCAGCATTTTCAATTTTGGATAAATAGCATGCCCAATTTCAACTTCCTGTTACTCATGCCAAGAATATAAGATATGCATATTATTAGTAGATTTGAATAGAAAACACTCTGAAGTTACTAAAACTGTTTGAATCATGTCTGTGAGTATAATATAACTTATGTAGCAGGCAAAACCCCGAGGACTAACCATTCAGAAAATCATTTTTGAGGTCACTGTCTATTCAGTGAGTTTTCATTGGGAAACCAGATTTCTAAGGCACTTGTTTGCAGTTCCTACCACTTTCCACTGGATAATCACCAGTCTTTGGAAATTGGTTGAGGTTATTCCTTTGTGTAATGAAGAAGTACGGCCATCTTGGATCAGGGTAATGTTATGTGTACTGTTTGAGAGTTGTGCAAGACTAGAAAAGTAGCGTTAGTTTGTGATCCTCCTGTATTGAAAACAGATAGACCCGTCTTCAATTTGATCGATTATTAACGTTTAAAATACCTAAAGTTGTATTACAAAAGTAGTTTGAAATGTTTTGGCAAAGTTTACAGTTAACTTTTGAGATATTTTGTAGTGACGTTGTGCAAATTGGAAGCTGTTTTTTTCTGGATCAAACGCGCCAAATAAATGGACATGTTGGATATATATCGACAGAATTAATCGAACAAAAGGACCATTTGTGATGTTTATGGGACATATTGGAGTGCCAACAAAAGAAGCTTGTCAAAGGTAAGGCATGATTTATATTTTATTTCTGCATTTTGTGTGGTGCCTGCAGGGTTGAAATATGCTACTCTCTCTTTGTTTACTGTTGTGCTATCATAAAATAATAGCTTCTTATGCTTTCGCGGAAAAGCCTTTTTGAAATCTGACATGTTGGCTGGATTCACAACGAGTGTAGCTTTAATTTGTTATCTTACATGTGTGATTTAATGAAAGTTAGAATTTTATAGTATTTTATTTGAATTTGGCGCTCTGCATTTTCCCTGGCAATTGGCCAGGTGGGACATTTACGTCCAGCCTATCCCAGAGAGGTTGTACCTTGTTGCAAACAGGATGCATGTTTTTGGAATATTTTTTATTCTGCACAAGCTTCCTTCTTTTCACTCTGTCAATTAGGTTAGTATTGTGAAGAAACTATAATATTGTTGGTCCATCCTCAGTTCTCTCATATTACAACCATTACACTCAGTAACTGTTTTAAAATCACCATTGACTCATGGACACTGCTCAGAGATTTCACCTTCTTCACCAGCAAATGAGTTAGGAAGGATGCCTGTATCTTTGTGATTACTGGGTGTATTGATACACCACCCAAAGCCTCAATAATAACTTCACCATCCTCAAAGGGATATAGTCAGCATCTGCTTTTTATTTATTTTTTCCACATCTACCAATCAGTGCCCATCTTTGCGCGGCATTGAAAAAACAGCCTGTGAGGCAGATGTTATAGTGATGGACCAGCTTAGGAGACAGACATAGTCATTGTGTGTATGTGCACTGCAAAGAGAAATTGATGATACAATTATTGTGGGGGCTGTCTTGTTAGACTTCAGTGCAGCTTTTGAAATTATTGACCATAGTCTACTGCTGGAAAAATGTATGTGTGATGGCTTTACACTCCCTGCTATAATGTGGATAAAGAATTACTTGTCTAATAGAACACAGAGGGTGTTCTTTAATGGATACCTATCAAATATAATCCAGTTAGAATCAGGAATTCCCCAGGGTAGCTGTTTAGGCCCCTTGCTTTTTTTCCATTTTTACTAACATGCCACTGACTGAGTAAAGTTTCTATGTATGCAGATGACTCAACACTACACACGTCAGCTACTACAGTGACTGAAATGACTGCAACACTCAACAAAGAGCTGCAGTTAGTTTCAGAGTGGGTGGCAAGGAATAAGTTTGCCCTAAATATTTCTAAAACTAAAAGCATTGTATTTGGAACAAAACACTCACTAAACCCTAAACCTCAACTAAATCATGTGGAAATTGAGCAAGTTGAGATGACTGATTGGAGAAACACTAGATAGTAAACTGTCATGGTCAAAACATATTGATGCAGTAGTAGCTAAGATGGGGAGAAGTCTGTCTATAATAAAGCGATGCTCTGCCTTCTTAACAACACTATCAACAAGGCAGGTCCGACAGGCCCTAGTTTTGTCGCACATGGACTTACTGTTCAGTCGTGTGGTCAGGTGCCACAAAAAAGGACTTAGGAAAATTGCAAATTGGCTCAGAACGGCTAGCCATTGGATGTACACAGAGAGCTAATATTAATAATATGCATGTCAATCTCTTCTGGCTGAAAGTGGAGGAGAGATTGACTTCATCACTAGTTTTATTTATGAGAGGTATGACATGTTGAATGCACCGAGCTGTCTGTCTAAACTACTGGCACACAGCTCGGACACCCATGCATACCCCACAAGACGTCTCTTCAAAGACAAAGTCCAGAACATACTATGGGAGGCACAAAGTACTACATAGAGCCATGACTACATGGAACTCTATTCCACATCAAGTAACTGACGCAAGTAGTACAATTAGATAAAAAAAAACTGATTTAAAAAACACCTTATGGAACAGTGAGGACTGTGAAGCAACACAAACATTGTCACAGACACATGCATACACACACAATAACATACGCAGTATACATACACATGGATTTAGTAATGTAGATACAGTGGGGCAAAAAAGTATTTAGTCAGCCACCAATTGTGCAAGTTCTCCCACTTAAAAAGATGAGGCCTGTAATTTTCATCATAGGTACACTTCAACTATGACAGACAAAATGAGAGAAAAAAAATCCATAAAATCACATTGTAGGATTTTTAATGAATTTATTTGCAAATTATGGTGGTATATAAGTATTTGGTCACCCACAAACAAGCAAGATTTCTGGCTCTCACAGAACTGTAACTTCTTCTTTAAGAGGCTCCTCTGTCCTCCACTCGTTACCTGTATTAATGGCACCTGTTTGAACTTGTTATCAGTATAAAAGACACCTGTCCACAACCTCAAACAGTCACACTCCAAACTCCACTATAGGTAAGCAGCTTGGTTTGAAGAAATAAACTGTGGGAGCAATTATTAGGAAATGGAAGACATACAAGACCACTGCTAATCTCCCTCGATCTGGGGCCCCACGCAAGATCTCACCCCGTGGGGTCAAAATGACCACAAGAACGGTGAGCAAAAATCCCAGAACCACACGGGGGGGCCTAGTGAATGACCTGCAGAGAGCTGGGACCAAAGTAACAAAGCCTACCATCAGTAACACACTACGCCGCCAGGGACTCAAATCCTGCAGTGCCAGACATGTCCCCCTGCTTAAGCCAGTACATGTCCAGGCCCGTCTGAAGTTTGCTAGAGAGCATTTGGATGATCCACAAGAAGATTGGGAGAATGTCATATGGTCAGATGAAACCAAAATATAACTTTTTGGTTAAAAAAAAGAACACCATACCTACTGTGAAGCATGGGGGTGGAAACATCATGCTTTGGGGCTGTTTTTCTGCAAAGGGACCAGGACGACTGATCCGTGTAAAGGAAAGAATGAATGGGGCCATGTATCGTGAGATTTTGAGTGAAAACGTCCTTCCATCAGCAAGGGCATTGAAGATGAAACGTGGCTGGGTCTTTCAGCATGACAATGATCCCAAACACACCGCCCGGGCAACGAGGGAGTGGCTTCGTAAGAAGCATTTCAAGGTCCTGGAGTGGCCTAGCCAGTCTCCAGATCTCAACCCCATAGAACTTCTTTGGAGGGAGTTGAAAGTCTGTGTTGCCCAGCAACAGCCCCAGCCTCCTCTACTCTAGAGGAGATCTGGATGGAGGAATGGGCCAAAACACCAGCAACAGTGTGTGAAAACCTTGTGAAGACTTACAGAAAACGTTTGACCTCTGTCATTGCCAACAAAGGGTATATAACAAAGTATTGAGATAAACTTTTGTTATTGACCAAATACTTATTTTCCACCATAACTTGCAAATAAATTCATAAAAAATCCTACAATGTGATTTTCTGGATTTTTTCTCTCATTTTGTCTGTCATAGTTGAAGTGTATCTATGATGAAAATTATAGGCCTCTCATCTTTTTAAGTGGGAGAACTTGCACATTTGGTGGCTGACTAAATACTTTTTTGCCCCAATGTATGTGGTAGTGGTGGAGTAGGGGCCTGAGGGCACACAGTGTGTTGTGAAATCTGTGAATGTATTGTAATGTTTTAAGATTGTATAAACTGCCTTAATTTTGCTGCACCCCAGGAAGAGCAGTTGCTGCCTGGGAATCCATAATAAATACAAATATTCAGTTTGACATGTCATGTAAACTGCCATAGTGTATTTGTGAAATGGATATTGTGAATAAATATACCTCACCAGCCCCGTAAGGCAGATTTAATAGTGATGGTTGTACTCACAGGGCATCTGGAGGCAGTGCTGGAGGATAGAGAGCAGGTAAGGATAGGCATCTGTGTGGTTCAGCTTCTTCTTGATCAACTCAAACATCTGGCCAGCGCTCTTAGTGTCCACGTGGGTCTGTTGAATGAAAGGAAAACCTACAATCATTAAAATACCAAGTCAATCCATAATAATAAGCCTGAAATGAGGCATGGATGCAATTAGCAATCTTCAATACAAGCACTGGATGACCCAAGTTCGACATTCATAGATTGAGAACATTACAATAAAGACACTTGAACTTTACATGGGCCTAACGTAGAGGAGAACCTGTTCTAGGTTGTACATTAATACCAGTGCTCGGTTTGACAATACTTTTGATTTCAGTTCAATAAAACAATGTGGGCTTAATTATACAATGTATTGATGTCAATGGGGATGGTAAAACAGGCACTCACCAGGTCAAAACGCTTGGCAAGCTCCAAGTCATCCTCATTCCTCACCATCTCAAAGAAGTCCAAATGCCTGGAAATATGACACAGGCATGAAAGGGACAATAAGCTTGAGTGAGTCATTCCATCTTTGTCTGTAAATCTTACCAGCTGCATGCCAGCTTTGAAACTAACAACTGTAGGGACTAAGAAGCTTTCTAAGATGCTTGGTGGTCATCTTGTCCCCTGCCTCACCTGTCCAGAATGGCATTATCGTGCCCTCTGAGCTTGTCAATCACGGGCTGGATCCCCAACATCAGGAACTCGTACCTAAGGTGGAGGCGGAACTCCAGGTTGTCCTGAAGATTGAAGTACAGGGTATCAAACACAGCTGATGACAACAGCAGCAACACTGAATCATTCAAGCATACAATAGCTTGATCTTGGACTTTTAATCAGTTGTTTTTGTATGTAGGCTACTGTGTCTGTGCACTATTGTAATATAATAATAAACTTGACCTACAGTGCATTCGGAAAGTATTTAGACCCCTTGACTTTTTCCACATTTTTTTTCTTTACAGCCTTATTCTAAAATCGATAACATTTTTATTTGTCCCTCATCAATCTACACACAATACCCCATAATGTCAATCTACACACAATACCCCATAATGTCAATCTACACACAATACCCCATAATGACAATCTACACACAATACCCCATAATGACAAAGCAAAAACTGCTTAAAAATAAAAACTGAAATATCACATTTACATAAGTATTCAGACACTTTACTCAATACTTTGTAGAAGCACCTTTGGCAGTGATTACAGCCTCAAGTCTTCTTGGGTATGATGCTACAATCTTGGCACACCTGTATTTGGGGAGTTTCTCTCATTCTTCTCTGCAGATCCTCTCAAGGTCAGGTTGGATGGGGAGCGGTGCGACAACAATTTCAGGTCTCTCAAGAGATGTTCGATCGGGTTCAAGTCCGGGCTCTGGCTGGGCCACTCAAGGACATTAAGAGAACTGTCCCGAAGCCAATTCTGTGTTGTCTTGGATGTGTGCGTAGGGTTGTTGTCCTGTTGTAAGGTGAACTTTCGCTCCAGTCTGTGGTCCTGAGCACTATAGAGCGGGTTTTCATCAAGGATCTCTCTGTACTTTTCTCTGTTCATCTTTGCCTCGATACTGACTAGTGTCTCAGTCCATGCTGCTGAAAAACCTCCCCACAGCATGATGCTGCCACCACCATGCATCACTGTAGGGATGGTGCCAGATGTAACACTTGGCATTCAAGCAAAAGAGTTCCATCTTGGTTTCATCTTGTTTCACATGGTCAGAAAGTCTTTAGGGGCCTTTTGGCCGTGGGCAGCAGGTAGCCTAGTGGTTAGAGCATTGGACTAGTAACCGAATCTGTCGTTCTGCCCCTGAGAAAGGCAGTTAACCCACTGTTCCTGGGCCGTCATTGAAAATAAGAATTTGTTTTTAACTGACTTGCCTAGTTAAATAAAGGTAAAATAAAATAAATGTTCCTTTTACTGAGGAGTGGCTTCTACCACTCTACCATGCACTCTAGCACACTCTACCATAAAGGCCTGATTGGTGTAATGCTGCAGAGCTGGTTGTCCTTCTGGAAGGTTATCCCATCTCCACAGAGTAATTATAGAGCTCTGTCAGAGTGACCATCGGGTTCTTGGTCACCTCCCTGACCAAGACCCTTCTTGCTCAGTTTGGCCGGGCAGCCAGCTTTAGGAAGAGTTGGTGGGTCCAAACCTCTTCTATTTAAGAATGATGGAAGCCACTGTGTCCTTGGGGACTATCAATGCTGCAGAAATGTTTTGGTACACTTCCCCAGATCTGTGCCTCGACAGAATCCTGTCTCGGAGCTCTACAGACAATTCCTTCGCTCTCATGGCTTAGTTTTTGCTCTGACATGCACTGTCAACTGTGGGACCTTAAATAGACAGGTTTGTTTGTGCCTTTCCAAATCATGTCCAATCAATTGAATTTACCACAGGTGAACTCCAATGAAGTTGCAGAAACATCTCAAGGATGATTAATGGATGCAGCTGGGCTCAATTTCGAGTCTCATAGCAAAGGGTCTGTATACTTATGTATATAAGGTATTTCTGTATATAACGTTTTTATACATTTGCAAAAATGTCAAAAAGCCTGTTTTCGCTTATTCACTATGGGGTATTGTGTGTAGATTACTGAGCATTTTGTTTTTATTTAATCCATTTTAGAATAACGCTGTAACGTAGCAAAATGTGGAAAACGTCAAGGGGCCTGAATACTATCCGAAGGCACTGTACAGCTGGAATTCTTAATGATGAAACAGTCATGTCCATTTGCAATATTTCAACAACAAGAAGTTACTGCAAACACTGTTTTTTCCCCCACTTGGACATCATTGCACACGCGATAGAAGAGCACAATATGTACTGCAATTTAATTTATCATGTTAATACATTTTTTAAACTAAATTACACTCCTCAACCTGCCAACCAAAAAATAAAAACAGCGGTGGGGCAGCCAGGGACGACGTTTCCCCTACTCCAGACTCCATCTTTAAGATGTATTCTTGACATTGTCTGACTGTTTGACAAGGGACCAGGGTCATCCCAAATTCAACCATGAACAATGACATAGCCTCTATCACTCAAATCTAATGTATTTCTAAGGGTGTATGCAGTCAAATTATTGGATGATATCTTGGTAGCACTGTTTAAATGTGACTCTTTCTGCCATGAATCATCCAATAGAAAGTAGACCTAGCTGTGGGTGTGACAGGGGGGTTAAAGAGTAACATGGCGATCATGACTGACCTCCCCAGCCCCGGCATTGAGCACAGCGTTGATAAATGACATGATGGCTGTCTTCAGGTTGACCTCGTCTCTGTAGCGCCCCGTACTTCTGTCTAGCTCATTCAGTAACGTCTGCATGGGTTACAGGGACAGTTCTCAGTTAGGTGCATGGGTTGAATGGACAATTATTCAGTTATATTCATTACAATACATAAACAACTCAGGGCTCCCGAGTGGTGCAGCGGTCTAAGGCACAGCTTCTCACTGCTAGAGGCGTCACTACAGACCCGGGTTCAATTCCCGGCTGTATAACAACCGGCCGTGATTGGGAGTCGCACAATTGGCGCACAATTGGCTCAGCGTCGTCCGGGTTTGCCAGAGTAGGCCTTCATTGTAAATAAGAATTTGTTCTTAACTTGACTAGTTAAATAAAGGTTAAATAAAATAAATAAATAAACAACGAAATTGATCTGCAAGAATTGCAGTGGTGGGTAAACTACAATCTGTTCCACCGGTCAATTAAATGTTAAATGTTAAATTAAATGATTTTAAGGTCCAATTGAAATAAAATAACTGCCCTTTTTATGACCAAATCAGCCCTTAAAAAATTTGCACTATCTGTCCTGATGTGGCCCTTGGGCCAAGAAGTTTGCCCACCCCTGGATTACAGGGACAATTTCCTTGCAACTCTTCTAAGCATGGTTAAAAATACATATTAACTCTTGGGGATGACCTAAAAAGTGTGTGTCATTTACTTCTGATAAGCTTTAGGAGTACCCTAGCACTTGGTGGACTATACCTGAAAGCGGGTCCTCTCGGCGGCATACTTCTGGTAGTGGGCCATCGCCTGCAGCACCTTCTTGTGGCCATCGGGCACCAGGCACACTGCGCCCAGGATCTCCAGCACGGCCACTTTGGTCTTGACGTTGTCCTGCCGCAAGCTCTGGGAGATGGTATTGATGCTCTGCGGGTGGGCCAGCACGTGAGCTCGACCCTGCGAGTTGTTCATCAGGGCCTTGATGCAGCCGATGACCGAGGTGTGCACGCGGCTCTCCGACGTCTCATAGTCCATGCTCCGCAGGAAATTGAGCAGGCAGGTGAGGCCCTCGAGCTCAATGAAGCGTGTCACAAACCTGGGAGGTGGAGGGGTGAGGCGTGAGGATGTCAGTCAAAAAAGGTTAAAAGGTCAACAATGGAAGACAAAGAATAAACAAACCCTGGAAACTATGGTCTGCTTCACACATTGACTTTTATGAAATCTCATTCACCTTGACAAATATCTCTGTGTTTAACTGAAACCCAAAATGTGTCTGGCCTAAGTTGTTTGTTTGAGGCTTTAGGATAACAAAAGGAGTTCAAAAGGTGTAGTAAAATGGGTAAAAAGTAGTACCAAGCGTAAAACGTATCATGCACATCAGATTTACTGAACTGTACTGAATTGAAACACAGGTAAACCAAAGGGTCAGTGGTCGAGGAACTGAACACTGAACATATACTGAACAAAAATATAAATGCAACAATTTCAAAGATTTTACTGAGTTACAGTTCATAAGGAAATCAGTCAATTAAAATTAATTCCTCAGGCCCTAATCCTTGGATTTCACATGGGTGGGCCTGCGAGGGCATAGTCCCACTCACTGGTGAGCCAGGCTCAGCCAATCAGAATAAGTTTTCCCCCCACAAAAAGGCCTTATTACAGACATAAATACTTTTCAGTTTCATCAGCTGTCCGGGTGGCTGGTCTCAGACGATCCCGCAGGTCAAGAAGCCAGATGTGGAGGTCCAGGCTGGCGTGGTTACACATGGTCTGCAGTTGTGAGGCCGGTTGGACCTACTGACAAATTCTCTAAAACGACGTTGGAGGTCGGCTTGTGGTAGAGATATTAACATTCAATTATCTTGCACCAGCTCCTGTGGACATTCTTGCAGTCAGCATGCCAATTGCACGCTCCCTCAAAACATCTGTAGCATTGTGTTGTGTGACAAAACTGCACATTTTAGAGTGGCCTTTTATTGTCCTCAGCAGAAGCTCCAACTGTCTAATGATAATGCTGTTTAATCAGCTTCTTGATATGCCACACCTGTCAGGTGGATAGATTACCTTGGAAAAGGAGAAACGAACTGACCGGCATGTAAACAAATTTGTGCATAACATTTGAGAGAAATAAGATTTTTGTTTGTATGGAACATTTCTGGGATTTTTTATTTCAGCTCATGAAACCAACACCTTACATGTTGTGCTTATATTTTTGTTCAGTATAGATACACAAAGGCACCCCTCGCTACGCTACCTACCCCCATTAACCAGCTGTAGTAAGGGATCCCACATGAAACTGTAAACCATAAAACTCATACCACCCACATTCATCTTAGAACTTTCCTAATGACAGACTTTATTAAACAGGGCTAATGAAGGGTCAATCACCTCATTAACCCCTTCCTCTTGCAGAACTGCAAGCCTATCTGATCACCTACAATACACAAGCATGAAGGGCATTATATCAAGTCGGCCAATTTTATGTTCCCATCACACAGATTCTTTCCCTGATCAAGTTCATAAATCATGTAAATCGATAGAGTTCATAACAAACGTAAGTCTGTTTTCTGTTCAGACAGACAAAGAGAGGGAAAAAGTGAAAGAAAGAGAGTGAGGGGGTAGGTCTTATTTATAAATCACTGAAAGAAGACTTAAGAAAATGTAAGAAACATCAAAACAGACAGAGCAAGAGAGTCAGCAATATTAAGAGAGAGAGAGAAAGAAGGCGAAAAAAAAGAAGCAGAGGAAGATTTACAGTCAGTCATTGTAACAGATTGTTTTGACACTGTCAGACGAGCTGAGTCCAAGTTCCATCCCCTCCCACCGCTTTCTTGGCAAGAGCGGGAGTGGAAAAAACACACCCCATCCTTCAAAGCGCATAAATCACGCCATTATTATCCTATACATCTGAAGCCAGGCTACCCTCCCGCTAACTCAATCCCAGATTTTGAGAGCGCACACGGTTCACCTGGCAATGCACTTGCAACCCTCAGATCCCCAGGAACACATGGGTAAGGTCATAAATACTGTACACCAGTGTTGGGTTCGAGACCATCTAAAGCGAGACTGATTCAAGACCAAGACCAGTGCAAATTGAGTCCGAGTCAAGACCAAGCCCGGGAGGGGGGTGCACACACTGCAAAGGCCGAGTGCCCATACAGCACATTCACAAAGACATGCGCACGCACACACACAGGTAGAACAGACTCCCTTGACATGCAATGTGCTTCTCGTTTCAGCACTAACATTACTCTGTGTCACATTGCAAATTGAAGTTGATCTCTCTACCTAAAGGTGTAACATCGCCAGCTCAATGTTGGCAGATGTTATTACGAAGGTGGGTGTCTTGGTGTCACACGTGGCTACTCACCTGTGCTCTGTCACACACAACAGCACATACGCAGACAAGCATGCATATACACGTACACACACAGGCGCACACACACACATACTCTTTGCGCTCCATGAATTCCTACTCCTTACAAAGGACATCCAACGATGCCTAATTCTCAACAGTGAAAACAGTCCCCCCTCCACATACCAACATCATCCAACCATTCACAAATGTTCTCATTCCATCATTTTTTTTTCTCTCTCCTCCTTTTCATTCCCTCTCCTTTCTCTCCTCTTTTAGGTCAAAAGAGTTCATCTTAACAAAGGAAATAGAGGAACTAACAGTACAGTTAGAAAGCAATAAAAACTGTAAAAGAGGCACAGAATAAAAAAATGGAGGAACTTATTCAAGAAAGATCAAGTGTAATATATTATACAAAATAAAGTGAACTGGATGGAATATGTAAGCAAACTGGAAAGAATATGCAGAAATAATTTACAGAAACTTGTTACAAATGCCAGTCATCCATGATTCAACAAACAATATTTTGAAAAAGGAAGCAAAGTACTTTAAGCAAATGTTTTCATTTGTCTTCTCCATATCTACTAACTGAAGTTCATTTTAAGGATTTGTTTTCTATTAATAGTGTAAAATTAACAGCTCTACAGTCAGACTCATGTGAAGGCCTAATTAAAGAGGGACTTCTAGACGCAATTAAAGCCTTCAAGTCCGGGAAAACTCCAGAGCTGGATGGTATATCAGTTGAGGTACAGTGCATTCGGAAAGTATTCAGACCCCTTGACTTTTCCACGTCTTGCTACGTTACAGTTTTATTCTAAAACTGATTAAATAGGTTTCCCCTCATAAATCGACACACAATACCCCATAATGACAAAGCAAAAACAGTTAAGAAATGTTTGCAAATGTATTTAAAAAAATAATACATACACTACCATTCAAAAGTTTGTGATCACTTAGAAATGTCCTTGTCTTTGAAAGTCCATTAAAATAACATCAAATTGATCAGAAATACAGTGTAGACACAGAATTATGTTCTTTGGAATATCTACATAGGTGTACAGGGGCCCATTATCAGCAAACATCACTATTGTGTTACAATGGTACGTTGTGTTAGCGAATCCAAGTTTATCATTTTAATAGGCTAATTGATTATTAGAAAACCCTTTTGCAATTATATTAGCACAGCTGAAAACTGTCATTCTGATTAAAGACAGAGTTCCTTTGTCCAGTGTCTGTGTTCTTTTGCCCATCTTAATATTAGATTTTTATGGGCAAGTCTGAGACATGGCTTTTTCTTTGCAACTCTGCCGAAAAGGCCAGCATCATGGAGTCGCCTCTTCACTGTTGACGTTGAGACTGGTGTTATGCGGGTACTATTTAATGAAGCTGCCAGTTGAGGACTTGTGAGGCATTTGTTTCTCAAACTAGACACTCTAATGTACTTGTCCTCTTGCTCAGTTGTGCACCGGGGCCTCCCACTCCTCTTTCTATTCTGGTTAGAGCCAGAATAGATCATGTGATACACTACCATTCAAAGGTTTGGGACCACTTAGGACATTTCTAAGTGGTCCCAAACTTTTGAATGGTAGTGTATACTGAGATCATGTGACAGATCATGTGACACAGATTGCACACAGGTGGACTTTAACTAATTATGTGACTTCTGAAGGTAATTGGTTGCACCAGATCTTATTTAGGGGCTTCATAGCAAAGGGGGTGAATGCATATGCATGCACCACTTTTCCATTTTCTTTTTTTAAACAAGTAATTTTTTTCATTTCACTTCACCAATTTGGACTATTTTGTCTGTCTATTACATGAAATCCAAATAAAAATCCATTTAAATTACAGGTTGTAATGCAACAAAATAGGAAAAACGCCAAGGGGGATGAATACTTTTGCAAGGCACTGTACAGTGGGGCAAAAAGCAAGGCACTTGAAAGCCACAACATGTCAAAGTCAACATATAATATACATTGGGCTCCCGACTGGCGCAGTGGTCTAACACACTGCAGTAACTGGTTCGAATCCAGGCTGCATCACATCCAGCCATGATTAAGAGTCCCTTAGGTCGGTGCACAATTGGCCCAGCATCTTCCGGGTTTGGCCGGGGTAGGCGGCATTGTAAATAAGAATTTATATTGACTTGCCTTGTGTGTATAAGTGTTCCTCCTACTCTACATAATATATGTTTATAGATGTGTTGTTTATGATGTTTTGCTAAAATAAAAGGTTCAATAAAATAAGTAATAAACTTGAGTTCTTACGGATAAAAAAAAAACTTCAATAGTGGTGAAGACTGACTTCAAAGAGACCACTTCAAGTCCTCCATCCTCCACTTAGTCTGACTGCTGCTCTCTCTGGCTCCACAACAAACTCCCGCCCGACCATCTAGAGGTGTGAATACCCAGCCAGTCTACAAGTCACAAATCGTGAGGGACACCTGGGTGACATCATACTAAATGTCATGTAGCTTGCTCTTTCTTTTTTATTTCACCTTCATTTAACCAGGTAGGGCAGTTGAGAACAAGTTCTCATTTAAAACTGTGACCTGGCCAAGATGAAGCAAAGCAGTGCAACAAAAAACAACACGGAGTTACACATAAACAAACGTACAGTCAATAACACAAAAGAAATGTAGAAGAGTAGGGAGGAAGGCAATAAATAGGCCCTAGAGACGAATATAATTACAATTTAGCATTAATATTGGATTGCAGATGATGATGTGCAAGTAGAGATACTGGGGTGCAAAAGAGCAAGAGGGTAAGTCATAATATGGGGATGAGGTAGTTGGGTGTGCTTTTTACAGATTTGCTGTGTACAGGTTTTGATCGGTAAACTGCTCAGACAGCTGACGCTTAAAGTTAGAGAGGGAGATACAAGTCTCCAACTTCAGAGATTTTTGCAATTCGTCCCAGTCATTGGCAGCAGAGAACTGGAAGGAAAGGCGGCCAAAGCAAGTGTTGGCTTTGGGGATGAACAGTGCAATATACGTGCTGGAACGTGTGCTATGGGTGGGTGTTGCTATGGTGACCAGTGAACTGAGATAAGGCTGGGCTTTACCTAGCAAAGACTTCTAGACGACCTGGAGCCAGTGGGTTTGGCGAAGGATATGTAGTGAGGGCTAGCCAACGAGAGCATTCAGGTCGCCATGGTGGGTAATATATTTGGCTTTGGTGATAAAACCGATGGCACTGTGATAGACTACATCCAGTTTGCTGAGTAGAGTGTTGGGGGTTATTTTGTACATGACATTGCCGAAGTCAAGGATCGGTAGGATAGTCAGTTTTACGAGGGTAAGTTTGGCTGCATGAGTGAAGGAGGCTTTGTTGCGTAATAGGAAGCAGATTCTAGATTTAATTTTGGATTGGAGTTGCTTAATGTGAGCCTGGAAGGAGAGTTTACAGTCTAACCAGACACCTAGGTATTTGTAGTTGTCCACATATTCTAAGTCAAAACCGTCCAGAGTAGTGAAGCAAGTTGGGTGGGAGGGTGCGCTCAGCAATCGGTTGAAGAGCATGCACTTAGTTTTACTAGCATTTAAAGCAGTTGGAGGCCACGGAAGGAGGTGATGTATGGCATCCGGACAACAGGCCCTCTGATTTGACATACTGAACTCGATTCTTGAAGTTATCAGTCTGAAACTTTGCACATACACTGTTGCCCTCTTGTGGACACCATCTAAACTACATCCAGCTTCCTAGCTGAATGTGTGGCTATACTTTTTAATGTCAAAGATGATGCAACAAAAATAAAAATAGAAAACATTTGTTTTTTTCTTTGTATTACCTTTTTACCAGATCTATTGTGTTATGTTCTCCTACATTCATTTCACATTTCCACAAACTTCAAAGTGTTTCCTTTCAAATGATATCAAGAATATGCATATCGTTGCTTCTGGTCCTGAGCTACAGGCAGTTAGATTTGGGTATGTCATTTTAGGCAGAAACTGAAAAGAGCCTGATCCTTAACCTGTTAAGAGGTTTTAATAACTTTTATCAACTATAACTACAGTACCTTCAGAAAGTACTCACACCTCTTGACTTTTTCCACATGTTGTTATGTTACAGCAATCATTTGAAATGGATAGATTTTTTTTCATGGGCCTACACACAATAATGTCAAAGTAGAATTCAGTTTTTCAACATTTTCATTTATTTCCACTATTTTAAAATGAAAAGCTGAAATGTCTAGAGTGAATAACTATTCAACAACTTTGTTATGGCAAGCCTAAATAAATTCAGGAGTAACAATGTGCTTAACAAGTAATATATTACGTTGCATGGACTCACTCTGTGTGAAATAAGTGTTTAACAGCATTTTGTTATGAATACCTCATCTCTGTACCCCACACATTCAATTATCTGTAAGGTCCCTCAGTCGAGCAGTGAATTTCATACAAAGACCAGGGAGGTTTTCCAATGCCTCGCAAAGAAGAGCACCTATTGGTAGAGTGGTAAACATAAAAAAGCTGACACTGAATATCTCTTTGAGCATGGTGAAGTTATTCATTCAACTTTGGATCATTACAAAGATACAGGCGTCCTTCCTAGTGCTTTGAAGTGCTTTGAGAGACTAGTCAAGGACCATATCACCTCCACCCTACCTAGACCCACTCCAATTTGCTTACCGCCCAAATAGGTCCACAGACGATGCAATCTCAACCACACTGCACACTGCCCTAACCCATCTGGACAAGAGGAATACCTATGTAAGAATGCTGTTCATCAAATTTAAAATGTATTTGTCACATACACATGGTTAGCAGATGTTAATGCGAGTGTAGCGAAATGCTTGTGCTTCTAGTTCCGACAATGCAGTAATAACCAACGAGTAATCTAACCTAAGAATTCCACAACTACTACCTTATACACACAAGTTTAAAGGGATAAAGAATATGTACATAAAGATATATGAATGAGTGATCATACAGAACGGCATAGGCAAGATGCAGTAGATGGTATAGAGTACAGTATATACATATGAGATGAGTAATGTAGGATATATAAACATAAAGTGGCATAGTTTAAAGTGGCTAGTGATACATTTTTCAGATCAATTTCCATCATTAAAGTGGCTGTAGTTGAGTCAGTATGTTGGCAGCAGCCACTCAATGTTAGTGGTGGCTGTTTAACAGTCTGGCCTTGAGATAGAAGCTGTTCAGTCTCTCGGTCCCAGCTTTGATGCACCTGTACTGACCTCGCCTTCTGGATGATAGCAGGGTGAACATGCAGTTGCTCGGGTGGTTGTTGTCCTTGATGATCTTTATGGCCTTCCTGTGACATCAGGTGGTGTGGGTGTCCTGGAGGGCAGGTAGTTTGCCCCCGGTGATGCGTTGGGAAGAACTCACTACCCTCTGGAGAGCCTTACGGTTATGGGCGGAGCAGTTGCCGTACCAGGCGGTGATACAGCCCCGACAGGATGCTCTCGATTGTGCATCTGTAGAAGTTTGTGAGTGCTTTTGGTGACAAGCCGAATTTCTTCAGCCTCCTGAGATTGAAGAGGCGCTGTTGAGCCTTCTTCACAACGCTGTCTGTGTGGGTGGACCAATTCAGTTTGTCCGTGATGTGTACGCCGAGGAACTTAAAACTTACTACCCTCTCCACTACTGTCCCATCGATGTGGATAGGGGGGTGCTCCCTCTGCTGTTTCCTGAAGTCCACAATCATCTCCTTAGTTTTGTTGACGTTGAGTGTGAGGTTATTTTCCTGAGGGCCCTCACCTCCTCAAGTACCCAGTTGCACAGGGTGGGTCGGGGTCGAGACCCAGGGTCTCGAGCTTGATGACGAGTTTGGAGGGTACTATGGTGTTAAATGCTGAGCTGTAGTCGATGAACAGCATTCTTACATAGGTATTCCTCTTGTCCAGATGGGCTAGGGCAGTGTGCAGTGTGGTTGCGTCGTCTGTGGACCTATTGGGGCGGTAAGCAAATTGGAGTGGGTCTAGGGTGTCAGGTAGGGTGGAGGTGATATGGTCCTTGACTTGTCTCTCAAAGCACTTCATGATGACGGAAGTGAGTGCTACGGGGCGGTAGTCGTTTAGCTCAGTTACCTTAGCTTTCTTGGGAACAGGAACAATGGTGGACCTCTTGAAGCATGTGGGAACAGCAGACTGGGATAAAGATTGATTGAATATGTTCGTAAACACACCAGCCAGCTGGTCTGCGCATGCTCTGAGGACACGGCTGGGGATGCTGTCTGGGCCTGCAGCCTTGCGAGGGTTAACACGTTTAAATGTTTTACTCACGTCGGCTGCAGTGTAGGAGAGCCCACTGTATTGTCCTCAAAGCGAGCAAAAACGTTATTTAGTCTGTCTGGGAGCAAGACATCCTGGTCCGCGACGGGGCTGGTTTTCTATTTGTAATCCGTGATTGACTGTAGACCCTGCCACATGCCTCTTGTGTCTGAGCCGTTGAATTCCGACTCTACTTTGTCTCTATACTGACACTTAGCTTGTTTGATTGCCTTGAGGAGGGAATAGCTACACTGTTTGTATTTGGTCATGTTTCCGGTCACCTTGCCCTGGTTAAAAGCAGAGGTTCGCATTTTTGATGGCGCGAATGTTTTAATAGTTGCTGTGGGTACGACATCGCCGATGCACTTTATGATGAACTCGCTCACCGAATCAGCGTATTCGTCAATGTTGTTGTTGGACACAATGCGGAACATATCCCAATCCACGTGATCGATTTTAATTGCTATATTGTATTTACTTTGCCACCATGGCCTTTTTTTGCCTTTACCTCCCTTATCTCAACTCATTTGCTCACATCGTATATAGACTTTTTTATACTGTATTATTGACTGTATGTTTGTTTTACTCCATGTGTAACTCTGTGTCGTATGTGTCAAACTGCTTTGCTTTATCTTGGCCAGGTCGCAATTGTAAATGAGAACTTGTTCTCAACTTGCCTACCTGGTTAAATAAAGGTGAAATAAAAAAAATAAAAAAAATCGAAGCAGTCTTGAAGCGTGGAATCAGATTGGTCGGACCAGCGGTGAACAGACCTGAGCACGGGAGCTTCTTGTTTTAGTTTCTTTCTGTAGGTTGGAAGCAACAAAATGGAGTCTTGGTCAGCTATTCCGAAAGGAGGGCGGGGGAGGGCCTTATATGCGTTGCGGAAGTTAGAATAACAATGATCCAGGGTTTTACCAGCCCTGGTAGCACAATCGATATGCTGATTGAAGTTAGGGAGTCTTGTTTTCAGATTAGCCTTGTTAAAATCCCCAGCTACAATGAATGCAGCCTCAGGATATGTGGTTTCCAGTTTACATAGAGTCAAATAAAGGTCGTCCAGGGCCATCGATGTGTCTGCTTGGGGGGGGGCTGTGATTATAATCGAAGAGAATTCAATAACCTAAAACACAAGGCCAAATCTACACTGGACTTGCTTACCAAGAAGACAGTGAATGCTCATGAGAAGCAGATTTGAATTAAATGTACTTGAAAATCTTTGACTAGACCTGAAAATTGTTGTCTAGCAATGATCAACAACAATTTGACAGAGCTTGAAGAATTTTGAAAAGAATAATGGGCAAATGTTGCACAATCCAGGTGTTTTCACTTTGTCATTATGGGTTAAGGTGTGTAAGAATTCAATTCAATTGTGTGTGGATTCAATTTAATCCTTTTTGAATTCAAGTTGTAACAACCAAATTTGGAATAGGTCAAGGGGTATGAATACTTTCTGAAGGTACTGTATACACATTTGCATAAATGTGTATAAAATAACCCACCAATAGTAACTCTTTAACCGTATAAGCTTAGAGACAACAAACCAACTTTGACCCTGGATTTCACCTGGATTTCACTTGGATTCACCTGTTCAGTCTCTGTCATGGAAAGAGCAGGTGTTCTTAATGTTAAGTATATAAATGTCCCTTACATTTGCATAAAATAACTATTGAACAGTTCAAACTAGAGACACCAAACCAACTTTCACATGTTCATGCTATCCTATCCAATGCCACACAACTACTTTCAAAGAGCGGAAGCAAGTCACACAATTTTTCTTAATTGAAAAATTACCATCTAGTTAACGAAATGCAAATGAGAAAAGTGAGAAGAGACGAACATACTAGGAGAGGAGAAGTGAGGAAGAATGAAATATAGGAATATACGGTGCATTCGGGAAATTATTCAGACCCCTTTACTTTTCCCACATTTTGTTACGTTATTTTATTCTAAAATGGATTATATAAAACATTTTGCTCATCAATCTACACAGTACCCCATAAAGACAAATTGAAAATAGTTTAGAAAATTTTGCAAATGTATAAAAAAAAAAATCAAAAATGAAATACCTTATTTACATAAGTATTCAGACCCTTTGCTATGAGACTCAAAATTGAGTTCAGGTGCATCCTGTTACCATTGATCATCCTTGAGATGTTTCTACAACTTGATTGGAGTCCACCTGTGGTAAGTTCAATTGATTGGACATGATTTGGAAAGGCAAACACCTGTTTATATAAGGTCCCACAGTTGACAGTGCATGTCAGAGCAAAAACCAAACAACCTAGAGCTAGCCGCCCGGCCAAACTGAGCAATCATGGGAGAAGGGCCTTGGTCAGGGAGGTGACCAAGAACCCAATGGCCACTCTGACAGAGCTCTATAAGTACTCTGTGTGGAGATGGGAGAACTTTCCAGAAGGACAACCATCTCTGCTGCACTCCACTAATTAGGCCTTTATGTTAGAGTGGCCAGACAGAAACCACTCCTCAGTAAAAGGCACATGACAGTCTGCTTGGAGTTTGCCAAAAGGCACCTAAATGACTCTCAGACCATGAGAAACACGATTCTCTGGTCTGTTGAAACCAAGATTGAACTCTTTGGCTTGAATGCCAAGAGTCACTTCTGGAAAAAACCTGGCACGATCCCTATGGTGAAGCATGGTGGTGGCAGCATGTTTTTCCGCGGCAGGGACTGGGAGACTAGTCAGGATCGAGGGAAAGATGAATGGAGCAAAGTACAGAGAGATCCTTGATGAAAACCTGCTCCAGAGCGCTCTGGGGCGAAGGTTCACCTTCCAACAGGACAACAACCCTAAGCACACAGCCAAGAAAACGCAGGAGTGGCTTCGGTACAAGTCTCTGAATGTCCTTGACTGGCCTAGCCAGAGCTCAGACTTTAACCTGATCGAACATCTCTGGAGAGATCTGAAAATAGCTGTACAGCAACGCTCTCCATCTAACCTGACAGAGCGTGAGAGGATCTGCAGAGAAGAATGGGAGAAACTCCCCAAATACAGGTGTGCCAAGCTTATAGCGTCATACCCAAGAAGACTTGAGGCTGTAATAGCTGCCAAAGGTGCTTCAACAAATGTACTTAGTAAAGGGTTTGAATACTTATGTTAATGTACTATTTCCATTTTAGAATTTTTATACATTTGCAAACATTTCTAAAAACCTGTTTTTGCTTTGTCATTATGGGGTATTGTGTGTAGACTGATGTGGGATAAAAATTTGGAAAAAGTCAAGCCGTCTAAATACTTTCTGAATGCACTGTAGGTACTTTGGAGAGTAACAGTGGAAAACAGAACAATGTACTCACTCCAACATAATTGGTATTGTGAACGTTATGGAGTAGATCGATAATGTCATATAGCTAATGACAAGATTAATCAGGTAAATACGTTTTTCTGGTGGTTTGTCTTTTTTTAACCCTGTTTGAAGTTGCACTAGAAATTAAACAAAGGGAATACAGCCAGCTTCTTGTAATGTCCAAATGTGAGGCTAAAACAATCCTATGCAAATAATTCATTCTTTGTGGAAATTCATATTATAGGGAATCTTAGCCTACATTTATGCATTCCTCATCCTGCTCACAAATAACTTTCATACTTCTTGCCTCCTTAACATCCTCATAAGTATTAGCGCTGTGGTTCTGTATAATGTTACTTTGTTCTACAAAATGAAAGACTACAAGCCAAAGGTGGTCAGGCGCAATAAGGCTAGCGCTAATCACCCTGTCCACTTCAACATGATACACATGCACACACACAAACCCAGACGTGACCCAGACACCGTGGTCCTCGTGGGAATCTGTTACTCCACACTTAAGGCTGACGCTGCACTGGAAAAACTCAACACCCCCCATCTTGGTCCAGATCACTACATCACTTAACAGGCACAGACATGCTCCTGACAGTGGGAGATGTAATATTGTCTGGGCTGTCTAAACCTCTTCACATGTTTCTGTGTGGTTGATCAATGAGATCTCAAAGCTGCTGCTGAATGTGTCAAACAGAGGAGAGGGGAATTGCCTTGTCTAATAAAGAGTGCAACAGCTTTTCTGGTGATAAATGATCCCATATACACTATATACTGTAATAATGAAGTGTATAGACCTACCTTGTGACACAGTGCTCTCTTACGGAGAGATTTAACTTGACCATAGAGTGTGAGTAACAAGAGTGTCATCCTGAGGTAGATAGGTGAAAGATGAGGATGAACAGCTGTTAATGACAATGTTTGCCAGCTGTGGTTCAAAACCCTACCTCATTGGCTGAGTCCGAAGTGCTGTTTTCAGGTCCTCCACCACTTTGTTCCTCATCTCCATCTCCTCCTCGTCAAAGGCGAACAGGGTCTGCATCTGCACAATGACAAAACATACTCCATGACACAGCAGAAAAAAATTATGATAACAGTATTTTAAAGGAGAACCTTTGATTCTGGCTTAGTTGAAGGGAGTCTGAATGATCTTTATCATAACTTCACAATAAGGAACACAAAATCAGCTCATCATTGGAGTTCTCCAATAAGTTTGACTTTCAGTGGGTGGGGAGGGGCGACCAAGCTAGACTGTGGGCAGACCAGGGTTCAAATGCATGTGTATTTGAGTATCTGGTATTTGAAATACTTTTTCTGTGTATTTGAGTATTTCCAATTTGCACAGCCCAAACCAGGTGATTTTGTTTGAGTGAATGCCAGGTGGTCTGCCAAGTTATATTCGACAGGATTTTCGCAAGCTTGTTTCAAGTACCGTTTTCAGATGCCTGGGTTGAATGTATAAGAGTGTATTTGAGTCAGTACACTTGAGTATTTTAAAATACTTTCCAGGTGTATTTCCAGGTACATTGAAGTGCTTCACTAATTGTATTTTCAAGTGGACAATGTCTGAATACTTGCTTCGAATGTTTGTGAAAGTGGTTGATATTTTAGGAATAGTATTTGAACCCAGGACTGATTGTGTACAAAGAGAGCTCAGCATTATTATCATGAAATTAATTATATGGAGGCTGTGCGCTGTTGCTGTGTGTAAGGGATAATCAACGAGGGGCTATACATTCTATGGAAAAGAATGAACGACGTGGAAGGTGTGTTGGATGACGCGCTAACAGTGTTGGCGACTTTGACGCTATACTGAGCGAGTATTCAATTCAGACCACTCTAGCGACACATTTTCAAAAAAGCGACTAGCGACAAATCTAGCAACCTTTTCTGGTGTTATTGGAGATGCTGATGTGAAAGCACACTCTTCTCAATGAGCAGCGGGTGCGGGTACTGCCGTGGGCCATACCCCAGTACCAAAACACTCACAGGCGGCCCAGTCCTCTCGCTGCAGTCAGAGCATGTTCACCCCTCTGTGTCCAGCCTGCAAATGAATCGCGCATGTGGGAAGCCGCCGCTGGCTGATCCCGCCCTGGCTTACTTTCAGGGTGGGATGTAAATGTAAAAAATAAATAATAATAATAAAAATAAATAAAAAACGAAGTCAATTTTGCCAGTTAATTTGTAGTTCTAAACATATTTGGGGTGTTTTTTACTCACTTTTTGTCTCTCCCACGACGTTATTCCTCTCTCCTACAGAATCCATCACAATTATATGCCAAAGGCCAATTATGCAAATTTGGCGATGCCGTCATTTAGCTATGTTTAGGACATTATGGCTTTTATACCATTTACACATTTGCCAGTAGAAATGTGTTCAACATCCACTGAAGTAAGTAAGTTTTGAAGTGTCTATCTGAGAGATATGAAAAATATCTAACCCTTTTTTGGCACTAAAGTACTTCCATATATACTTCTGGTTCTGTGTAACCTACAGATGTTTCAGTCATAACATCCATCGGGCCGGCTTAGCCTTGTCCAGATGGTTCCGAGGCCCTTGCCAAGTAGTCATGTCTCTGGCTCCTGTTTCTCTAAATAAGTATGTTCATTCTCAATAGGAAGTTGGACAGAGGATTCGGAGAGAGGAGGAACTATTTGCTTGTGCAGTGAGCCAGTTCACCGTGTCAAAGCTACTAGCCAAAATGCTAACTTCCAGATACATCTGGTATTTGTGTGCTAGTGCTAACCTGTGGCCAGACACAGTACCTTACCTTTCTGCTTACCCACAGTAGAGCACACTATTTCAGGCCTAGAATCTAGCCAGCCAGACACTATGTAAATGCTAGCCAAAAACCAAATGTTTTATCATGCAATGGTCACCAACCCTGGTCCTGGAAAGCTACAGTATGTGCTGGCTCTTGTACCAATCAAGCAAAAACAATTAGTTGAAGTCTGTTTGTTAGTGCTCGGCTTGAACAAGAGACTGCACCCCCTGTAGCTCTCCAGAACTACGAAAGATGCCAGACATCTACGTTTTTATACTAGCGCTAGCCAGTCATTACACACAGATGCTAATTCTAACAATAGGCGCTAGCTCGCAAGACAACCCAACCCACACCTCCAGCTAGTCATGCAATCCCAACAGAAACCCTCTGAACTCCAAAGGAGAACTCTGAAGTACAATGTGTTAGCTACTCTCTGCACAGCAGGTTAGAGACACTTAATGTGACTTATCAGAACTGGGCGCTAGCTACCATTTTGAGTTGGTGCTTGGTGGCTATTGAATTCTCAACTTGGAGGTGGAGAAACTGTACAGCACAGGGCTCTGAAAGTGTTCTATGAATGGTGTCCGGGAGCCGGTGTAATCTCACTGGGTGGAGGACAGAAAGACAGACAGTGGGAGAGAAAATTTGTGAAGAGGGAGAGATGAAGGGGGTGAATGAAAAGTGGGGAGAGAAATGGGGGGCTCTCACAGCACTAAAGCATGTATCTTAGGGATTTCTATACAACCAAAATGGGGTTTGTTTGTGTGTTCCTCCGCTTCAGTAATAGTATTTCCAGATATCTACCATATGTACCAGGCTCAGGTAGGACACAGTTGTTCCTTACCTGAGTCAAACAAAAACAGCTGTAAATATAGCTGACATGTAAACAATGTTTGTTGCTTTGGGCATGTCTGCCAGGAAAATGATCAAAAAATGTAACGTGGAGAAAGCCCAAATATCAAATGCCATTACTTGGTTGGCCCTGTATCCTCAGCCTGAATGACACGGGACAAGTTTGCACTCTATAGCCTGCAAAAATCTGTAAACTAAATACATTCTTTAGCTGTTCGTGCCAGGTACGACACAGAAAACCGCCCCAGGGGAATATTGAAAGCACATAACCAATGCAGAAGATCTCACAGCATGCACTGACTGGGTCCCAAACGCTAGTCTGCTAGTTAAGTACTCCACTGTCAACGTAATACTTGTTAAAATCAAATCAAATTGTATTGGTCAAATGCACATGGTTAGCAGATGTTATTGCGAGTGTATCGAAATGCTTATGCATCTAGATCCGACAGTGCAGCAGTATCTAACAGGTAATATCTAACAACTCCATGACATAACCTAATATCTAACAAATTCTACAACAAAACCGAAAACACACAATATGGTAAAGGAATGGGATAAGAATATATAGGTATAAAATATACAGATGAGCAATGACAGAGTGGCTAAGATGCAATAGATAGTAAAGAATAGATAGTGAAGGATACAGTATACATTATATGGGTCAAAGACGAGAAGTGTACATTTGGTGTCCGAAGCCATTCATTTAACATAAAAAGATGAATACGTATAAATATATTGTTAAATCACTCAACTCTTCTTTTAACCCAGAAAAATTTGTATTGGAAACTATTAAATTAAGGGAGTTATTGAGCTCTAAAGCATCAAAATGTCCTTCAGTGTAACTGTCTGGGTTGAAATTCTAATGACAAAATTGTTTTTAAAATGTAGATATTCATCCTAAAAATATAAATGAACACCCATGGCATAATTGTGTTAGTGTTTGCAACAATATATAGAATAATGGGTGACATAGTGTATCTAAAAATTATTTAAAAACTTAAACTTGTATCTGGACTTTTGTGCTTCATCAATGTCATTCAGTATAACATAGGTGAAAAGCCATTTTAAAGCATATCACATGATGATAATCATGTGACAGTGTGTGACATCACAAAGAAGACCCATTGAAGACCCTCTATCAATGTGATGAGGTAAGTACAGTTGAAGTTGGAAGTTTACATACATTAAACAAAAATTTTCACAATTTGTGAAAATTCCCCGTCCTTAGGTCAGTTAGAATCACCACTTTATTTTAAGAATGGAAATGTCATTATAATAGTAGAGAGAATTATTTATTTCAGCTTTTATTTCTTTCATCACATTCCCAGTGGGTCAGAAGTTTACATACACTCAATTAGTATTTGATTGCATTGCCTTTAAATTGTTTCACTTGGGTCAACCATTTCAGGTAGCCTTCCACAAGCTTCCCACAATAAGTTGGGTGAATTGTCACCCATTCTTCCTGACAGAGCTGGTGTAACTGAGTCAGACTTGTTGGCCTTGCTCGTACATGCTTTTTCAGTTCTGCCCACAAATGTTCTATAGGATTTAGGTCAGGGCTTTGTGATGGCCACTCCGATACCTTGACTTTGTTGTCCTTAAGCCATTTTGCCACAACTTTGGAAGTATGCTTGGGGTCAGTATCCATTTGGAAGACCCATTGCGACCCACTATCCTACCGATCCTCGACTTCGGCGATGTCATTTACAAAATAGCCTCCAACATTCTACTCAGCAAACTGGATGCAGTCTACCACAGTGCCATCCGTTTTGTCACCAAAGCCCCAAACACCCACCACTGCAACCTGTATGCTCTTGTTTGCTGGCCCTCGCTACATATTAGTCGCCAGACCTACTGGCTCCAGGTCATCTATAAGTCTTTGCTAGGTAGAGCTCCGCCTTATCTGAGCTCACTGGTCACTATAATAACATCCATCCGTAGCATGCGCTCCAGCAGGTATATCTCACTGGTCAACCCCACAGCCAACACCTCGTTTGGCCGCCTTTCCTTCCAGTTATCTGCTGCCAATGACTGGAATGAATTTCAATTATTGCTGAAGTTGGAGACATATCTCCCTCACTAACTTTAAGCATCAGCTATCTGAGCAGCTTACCGATGTGTAAATAGCCCATCCAACTACCTACCTCATCCCCATATTGTTTTTATTTACTTTTTTTGTTATTTTGCGCACCAGGATTTATACTTGCACATCTATCACTCCAGTGTTCATTTGATAAATTGTAATTACTTCGCTACTATTGCCCTATCTATTACCTTAACTCCTTACTCCATTTGCACACACTGTATATAGATTTTTCTATTGTGTTATTGATTGTACTTTTGTTTATTCCATGTGTAAATCTGTGTTGTTTTTTGTTGAACTGCTTTGCTTTATCTTGAACAGGTTGCAGTTGTAAATGAGAACTTGTTCTCAACTGTCCGACCTGGTTAAATAAAGGTGAAATAAAAACATAAAATAAAAAAGTATTGAGATGTTGCTTAAATAAATCTACATAAATTCCCTCCTCATGAAGCCATCTATTTTGTGAAGTGCACCAGTCCCTCCTGCAGCAAAGCACCCCCACAACATGATGCTACCACTCCTGTGCTTCACGGTTGGGATGGTGTTCTTCGGCTTGTAAGCGTCTCAAAACATAACGATGGTCATTATGGCCAAACAGTTCTATCTTTGTTTCATCAGACCAGAGGACATTTCTCCAAAAAGTAAGATCTTTGTCCCCATGCGGTTTTGGAGCAGTGGCTTCTTCCTTGCTGAGTGGCCTTTCAGGTTATGTCGATATAGGACTCATTTTACTGTGGATATAGATAATTCTGAACCGGTTTCCTCCAGCATCTTCAAGAGGTCCTTTGCTGTTGTTCCGGGATTAATTTGCCCTTTTCGCACCAAAGTGAGTTCATCTCTAGGAGACAAAACGCGTCTCCTTCCTGAGCGGTATGACGGCTGCGTGGTCCCATAGTGTTTATACTTGCATACTATTGTACCACAGATGAACGTGGTACCTTCAGGTGTTTGGAACTTGCTCCCAAGGATGAACCAGACTTGTGGAGGTTTACAATTTTTTTTCTGAGGTCTTGGCTGATTTCTTTTGATTTTCCCATGATGTCAAGCAAAGGCACTGAGTTTGAAGGTTGGCCTTGACATACATACACAGGTACACCTCCAATTGACTCAAATTATGTCCATTAGCCTATCAGAAGCTTCCAAAGCCATGGCATCATTTTCTGGAATTTTCCAAGCTGTTTAAAGGCACAGTCAACTTAGTGTGTGTAAACGTCTGACCCACTGGAATTGTGATACAGTGAATTATGTGAAGTGAAATTATCTGTCTGAACAATTGTTGAAAAAAAGACTTTCCGACTTGCCAAAACTATAGTTTGTTAACATCTTTGGGATAGGGGCAGTATTTTGACATTTGGTTGAAAAGCGTGCCCAAAGTAAACTGCCTGCTACTCAGGCCCAGAAGCTAGGATATGTATATACTGGTAGATTTGGATAGATAACACTCTAAAGTTCCTAAAACTGTTCAAATAATGTCTGAGAGTATAACAGAACTGAAATGGCAGGCGAAACCCCGAGGACAAACCCCCACCCCCAAAAATAATCCTACCACTGATTTCAATGGCTGGCACTGTTATATTAGAGCGAAATCTTGCCCGAGAGCAGTTACTAGGGCTTCCACTAGATGTCAACAGTCTTTAGAAAGATTTTCAGATTTTTAAAAAAATGAGCCAGAAATTGTAGTTTTTCTAGGTGGCTCCCATTTTGTCAATAGTGTTTCCAAGCGCGTGAATGACAGCGAGTTTTGGTATTTTTCTCCGGTAAAGACAATAACGATTCTCAGTCTTAAATTTTATTGTTTATTTGCGTATTATGGTACCTAAGGTTTGATTATAACTGATGGATTGATGGACTTGTTTGGATAAATTCATTGGTAATGTTTGGATTAATTTTGTATGCACTTTGAAGGAGTGCCCCAGCTAAACTGAGTTTTTATGGATATAAAAAAAGGACCATTTGTAATGTAATTGGGACCTTTTGGAGTGCCAACAGAAGAAGATCTTCAAAGGTAAGGCATATATCATATCGCTATTTCTGACTTTCGTGTCACAACTCCCTGGTTGAAAATTATTTGTTATGCATTTGTGTGCTGGGCTCTGTCCTCAGATAATCGCATGTTTTGCTTTCGTCGTAAAGCCTTTTTGAAATCTGACACAATGGCTGGATTAACAACAAGTTAAGCTTTATTTTGATGTATTGCACTTGTGATTTCATGAAAGTTTATAGTAAGTTTATAGTAATTTAATTTGAATTTGGCGCTCTGCAATATGATTTTTTGACGCCGATACCGATTATTGGAGGGCCAAAAAAAAGCTGATTTACATACGTTTAAGAATGACACTTACAACAATACTGAATTAACAATAAACACTTATTTTAATACATATATTTTATTTATTTAGTCTGAAATAAATAATGAAACATTTTAAATAATGCAAAAACACAGTGCTGAAGAAGAAAGTAAAAGTGCAATATGTGCCGTGTAAAAAAGCGTTTAACCTCTAGTGACTCCCCATCCCGTGAACGGGACCGTTGTCATCATCTGACACTAATTAGCATAACGCAACGGACATAAATATTCCTAGAAAATATTCCTATTCATGAAAATCACAAATATATTGAGACACAGCTTAGCCTTTTGTTAATCACCCTGTCATCTCAGATTTTCAAAATATGCTTTACAGCCAAAGCTAGACAATCATTTGTGTAAGTTTATCGATAGCCTAGC
Organism: Oncorhynchus kisutch; assembly: GCF_002021735.2. Lineage (NCBI taxonomy): Eukaryota > Metazoa > Chordata > Actinopteri > Salmoniformes > Salmonidae > Oncorhynchus > Oncorhynchus kisutch. Next base: position 50,076,875 of record NC_034181.2, on the reverse strand, counting down.
ATAGCATTTTGTCCAGCTAGCAGCAGGTAACTTGGTCACGGAAATAAAATAAAAGAGAGCTGCACACTCTAGGAGCTAAGATGCAATAATTGAATTACCAACGTTTTGACAGCCAAACTTGGTCACGGAAATCAGAAAAGCAATCAAATTAAATAGTTTACCTTTGATGAGCTTCAGATGTTTTCACTCACGAGACTCCCAAAAATATTATTTTTGTAGGCGAAATAGCTCCGTTTGTTCTTCACGTTTGGCTGAGAAATTGGCTGGAAATTGCAGTCACGAAAACGGCAAAAAATATTACAAATTAGATCCATAATATCGACAGAAACATGGCAAACGTTGTTTATAATCAATCCTCAAGGTGTTTTTTAAATATCTATTCGATAATATATCCATCGGGACAATTAGTTTGTCAGTAGGACCGATTGGAGTAATGGCTACCTCTGTATTTTACGCGAAAAACTCTCTGGGAGCATCAGGTGTAGATGTACAATGTAGCCGCCTACCGGTATTCTTCAACATAAATGCATAAAACTACGTCACAATGCTGTAAACACCTTCGGGAATATGGAGAAAGAGTAATCTGGTTGATAAACCCATTCACTGCTCAATAGGGACACATTGGAACGCAGCGCTTTCAAAACATGAGGCACTTCCGGATTGGATTTTTCTCAGGCTTTCGCCTGCAACATCAGTTCTGTTATACTCACAGACAATACTTTTACAGTTTTGGAAACTTTAGAGTGTTTTCTATCCTAAACTGTCAATTATATGCATATTCTAGCATCTTGTCCTGACAAAATATCCCGTTTACTACGGGAACGTTTCTTTTCCAAAAATGAAAATACTGCCCCCTAGTCACAGAAGGTTGATTTCCTTGCTCAGAAGATGAGAACATATGAAAGCTGGTGGTTCCTTTTAACATGAGTCTTCAATATTCCCAGTTAAGATGTTTTAGGTTGTAGTTATTATAGGAATTATAGGACTATTTCTCTCTATACCATTTGTATTTCATATACCTTTGACTATTGGATGGTCTTATAGGCACTATAGTATGCCAGCCTAATCTCGGGAGTTGATAGGCTTGAAGTCAAACAGCGCAATGCTTGAAGCACAGCGAAGAGCTGTTGGAAAGTGCTGTTTGATTGAATGCTTACGAGCCTGCTGCTCGCTACCACTGCTCAGTCAGACTGCTCTATCAAATCATAACCTTAATTATAACATAATAAACACACAGAAATACAAGCCTTAGGTCATTAATATCGTCAAATCAGGAAACTATAATTTCGAAAACAAAACGTTTATTCTTTCAGTGAAATACAGAACCGTTCTGTATTTTATCTATCGGGTGGCATCCCTAAGTCTAAATATTTCTGTTACATTGCACAACCTTCAATGTTATGTCATAATTATGTACAATTCTGGCAAATTAATTACCGTCTTTGTTAGGAAGAAATGGTCTTCACACAGTTTGCAACGAGCCAGGCGGCCCAAACTGCTGCATTTAGCCTGACTCTGCTTGCACAGAACACAAGAGAAGTGACACAATTTCCCTAGTTAAAATAAATTCATGTTAGCAGGCAATATTATCCAAGTATGCAGATTTTTTAAAATATATACTTGTGCATTTTGATTTTAAGAAAGGCATTGATGTTTATGGTTAGGTACACATTGGTGCAACGACAGTGCTTTTTTCGCAAATGCACGTGTTGAATCATCACCCGTTTGGCGAAATAGGCTGTGATTTGATGATAAATTAACACGCACTGCATTGACTATCAACACAGGACAAGCTAGATGAACAAGTAATATCATCATCCATGTGTAGTTAACTAGTGATGATGTTAAGATTAATTGTTTTTTATAAGATAAGTTTAATGCTAGCGAGCAATTTACCTTGGCTCCTTATTGCATTCGCGTAACAGGTGGTCAGCCTGCCACACAGTCTCCTCGGCCATGTCGATTAATTAAGCTGGGTGGATAACATTAAGTTACACTATTACACTGTATTTAATGTTTTATTGCAATGCAGTTAAGGTATAACTGATGGATTATATTAGTTAATATTACACACACACACACACACGCAAAATTATGGATTAAAAATGAATGATTCATTATATTAGTTAATAACTACAATCAACCATCTGAGTCCTTGACTCCAGAACTAGAGCAATCCCTTGAGCCACATTCTCAAACACTGGAGCAATCACTTGCTTCCTCCATTCCAGAAAAAGTGAAAACGTTATCAAAGCGTTGCAAGCAGCTGCAAAAGGAAAAATGAGAACCAAAGAATCTCAAAGGATGAATTGAAAGATATTTTCATAGAAGGCAGGAAGTTTTTGTTTAAAAAAATTAAGTTGTACCCGTGACATCAAATATGTGATATTCAAAATATATTAATGTTACTTTTTCTGGGTAGTTATATTTCTGCCAGTCTAAGCATGGATATATAACCTTGTGATTATGAAAAAATGTGCATTTAAAAAATGCAACATTTTTTTTTTTTACTAAGGTAGATTCATATGAATCACAATAAAAATGAATTATTGGCTTTATTCTTGAATTTTACTAATATAAAAGGGCATAGGTGACACTCCAATGAACATAAAAAAGCATTTTAGGGAATTGTAACTGCTATTTTATGTTTTTACTACTTTGAACTCCTTAAACATATGTGATGAGTAATGCAACATATGTAAACATTCTCAAAGTGGCATTATTAAAGTGACTAGTGTTCCATTTATTAAAGTGGCCAATGATGTTAAGTTTGTAGGTAGGCAGCCGCCTCTGTGCTTGTGGCGGATATTTTATTTTATTATTTAACCTTTATTTAACCGGGAAAAGCCCACTGAGACCCAGAGTCTCTTTATCAAGGGAGACTTGGCCAAGAAGGCAGCAACAATCAATACATTACATAATTAAAACATACAATAATACAACATGATTAAGCTTTTTTAAAAAGCATTTACACTCCTCTGTAACAGAGTCTCCCATCAATATTTTCAATTAATTTAGTGACACTAACATATATAGATGAAGCATGGAAGCACGCTTCATGATTATTCCATGCGTCTGGTGCACAAGAAGAGAAGGCAGTTTTGCCTAATACTGTGTATGTCCTGGGGACCTTAAGTAGCAACAACCTAGCAGACGTGGGTATGGTAACTGCTGGTGGTAAAAGAGACCAGACTACAGAGGTAAAGAGGGAGTTTACCCAAAAGTGTTTTGAAGATGAACACATACAAATGTATCTTTCTGTGCATATAAAGTGGGGTCCAACCTAACATTTGGTACAATGTGCAAATGGTGGGTGAGTGACTTGGCATTTGTAATAAAGCGCAAGGATGCATGATAAACAGTGTCCAGTCTCTGTAAGACAGAGGAGGTTGCATGCATATACAACAAATCACCATAATCAATTACAGAGAAAAAAAAGTGGCCTGAACAAGCTTCTTTCTAGCCATAAGCGGGAAGCAAGCCTTATTAAAAAAATAAAAACCCAATTTAAGATTTGTCACAAGATTATCCACATGCACTTTAAAGGACGACTTGTCATCCAACCAAATACCTAGGTTTTTGGTTGGATGACACTTTGTCAATGGATAAGCCACCAGATGTGACAATGCTAACGTTCTTTGGCAGAGTTCTAGCTCTGGTAAAGGTCATGAATTCATTTTTTTGTATATTCAAGACCAGTTTGAGACCATAAAGGGAGGCCTGCAGTAACTGCAAAGCAGTCTGGATCTCTTCAACAGTCTGAACCAGAGAAGGAGCACATGAATATAAAACTATCATCTGCATATTGATGTAACTTTGCTGGTTGCATCCCATTTCCCAAATCATAAAAAAATATTGAGAACACCACAGGAGCAAAAATGGAACCCTGGGGCACACCTATATTAATCTCAAGAAAGCTAGACTTGTGATTGTCAGTATATACACATTGTGTTCTGTCGGAAAGATAGTTCCTAAACCAATTTACTGCCCCTTCACTGAGACCAATGTTTCTGAGTCTACCTAGCAACAATTTATGGTCAACTGAATTTGTTAGGTGCTCTGGGATTCGGTCTTGTAGGCGCATTAATTAATTGAGCGAGATTCAGAGTCACACAGTTCTTTAAAAGAGTTTAACAATCTGGTGGCCTTGAGATAAAAGCTGATTTTCAATCTCTCGGTTAGTCATTCCTTAGCGGTCGGTGCAAATTTTCTGATTCACAAACATTCATGGAGCCACTGTGTTTCCGACTTGAGCGCTAAAGTCAGGGGTCAAGGGGCAGTGACACAAAGCTGCCAGTCACTGAGGTTGTACTGACATCTCTATATCATATCCACCATTGCCCACGATCCCTCCCAGGTTCATTCGTCATTACAGTGGTTCTCTTACCATGAAATAGGTGGGATGGCCTTCCAACCTAGTTTAAAGTCAGTTGCTTTGGAAGCCTTTGTGCCCTGCCAGAAAATTTTAAGTACGGGTAAACACTGAGCTTCTACAGCCATGTCTAATAGAATCTTTTAGTATTATGAGAAAAGGGATGCAGTTTGTTTCATTAAGTAATTTCCTCAGATGCTTCATTCCTTGCTCTTGGATTTAATACAGCTTTAATGGGAGCAGGGGTTTCCAAAAGCAAGATGGTATCTCATTGTGTTGTTGTCAGCGATGTGGACTCGAGTCACAGCTCAAGATGCACATTTTGTGACTTGAGACTTGACAAAAAAAAACACTTCCCACGACTTCGACTTGAGCATCTATGACTCGTGACTTAACTAAAAATGAAATACAGAAATATCTCATTTATAGAAGTATTCACACCCCTGAGTCAATACTTTGTAGAAGCACTTTTGGCAGCTGAGAGTCTTTCTGGGTTAGTCTCTAAGAGCATTCCACACCAGGATTGTGCAACATTTTCACATTATTCATAAAGAAATTATTCAAGCTCTGTCAAACCATTTGCAGGTCTTGCCATAGTTTTTCAAGTAAATTTAAGTCAAAAGCATTCATTCACTTTCTTTGTGGTAAGCAACTCCAGTATAGATTTGGCCTTCTGTTTTAGGTTATTGTCCTGTTGAAAGGTGAATTAATCTCCCAGTGTCTAGTGTAAAGTAGGTTTTCCTCTCGAATTTTGCCTGTGCTAAGCTACATTCACTTAAATTTTTATCCTGAAAAACACCCCAGTTCTTAACAATTTCAAGCATAACCATAACATGATACAGCCACGACTATGCTTGAAAATATGGAGAGTGGTAGTCAGTAATGTGTTCTGTGTTAGATTTCCCCCAAACATAACACTTTGTATTCAGGATAAAAAGTGTATTGCTTTGCCACATTTGTTTGCAGTATTACTTTAGTGCCTTGCTGCAAACAGGATGTATGTTTTGGATTTTTATTCTGTCAATTATGTTAGTATTGTGGAGTAACTACAATGTTGTTGATCCATCCTCAGTATTCTCCTATCACAGTCATTAAACAGGGGAACTGTTTTAAACTCACCATTGGCCTCATTGTGAAATCCCTGAGCAGTTTCATTTCTCTCCCGCAACTGAGTTGTCTGTATCTTTGTAGTGACTGTATTGGTGGTGTATTGATACCTCATCCAACGTTTAATGAATAACCTCACAATGCTCAAAGGGATATTCAATGTCTTTCTATTTTCCAATAGGTGCCCTTCTTTGCGAGGCATTGGAAAACCTCCCTGTTTTTTGTGGTTGACTCTGTATTTGAAATTCCCTGCTCATCTGAGGTACCTTATAGATAATTGTATGTGTGGGGTACAGAGATGAGTTAGTCATTCAAAAATCATGTAAAACACTATTATTGCACAAATAGTAAGTCCATGCAAATTATTATGTGACTGGTTAAGCTAATTTATACTCATGAACTTATTTAGGCTTGCCATAACAAAGGGGTTGAATACTTATTGACTCAAGACATTTCAGCTTTTCATTTTTGATTAATTTGTAAACATTTCAAAAAAACATAATTCCACTTTGACATTATGGGGTATTTTATGTAGGCCAGTGACCAAAAAATCTCATATTAATACATTTTAAACACAACAAAACGTTGAACTGTAAGAACTGTAAGTTGCTCAAAATGCAATAGCGGGTAAAAGACCGTTTTCAAAGCAACTACTGTTGCTCTAGTTACAGAGAGATGGGTCATAGCTTTCTATGAGTATATCATTTATTTCTCACCTCTTAATATTGAGTTTATGGATTATGATTTTGATGCGCCCACAGAGTGGCACGCCATTTGCAATGAATAGGCTTACATCAAGTAGCCTAGCCTAGGCCTAGCACTGTACATTTTTTGTAGGACATTACATTTACTGATAGCCATGTAGGCTAATTGATTAATCTATCTAGCAACAAGATCATATTCAAATTTTGCTTAGTGTTTTCCCACTTCCTCAGGTGGTGAATAATATAGCCTAGACCAATATGCACAAAGACGTTGGCAAATACATCTCTGAAGAACCAAAAATAAATCCTATTTTGACAGGCTGCATATCAAAATATCAATCATGCATTCCATGGATATGTTAGACATGAGTCAGTCATGTGAAGTCCCATAAAGAGAGGTATGAATAAAATGATTGCTAGCTAGCTAAAGTGAGGTAATGTTCTTGAACTAATTAGCTTGACATGAAATTGAAAATAGCATTGAAATGGTTATAAAACACTTAAACATTGACTTGAAGACTCGAAACCCAAATTTAGGGACTTGTGACATGACCTGAGCTGTGGAACTTGGAACGTTACTTGGGACTTGACTCGAAGGTTAAGACTTGTGACTTGATCCCATCGGTAACCATGAAGTGCTTTGAAAGGCTGGTCATGGCTCACATCAACACCATCATCTCGGAAACCCTAGACCCACTCCAATTCACATACTGCCCTAACAGATCCACAGATGACACAATCGCACTACACACTGCCCTTTCCCACCTGCACAAAAGGAACACCTATGTGAGAATTCTGTTCATTGACTACAGCTCATGAGCTTTGTAGTGCCCACAAAGCTCATCACTAAGCTAAGGACCCTGGGACTAAATACCTCCCTCTGCAACTGGATCCTGGACTTCCTGACGGGCCACCCCCAGCTGGTAAGTGTAGGCAACAATACATCTGCCACGCTGCTCCACAACACTGGGGCCCCTCAGGGGTGCGTGTACTTCCTCTTCAACCATGACTGCGTGGCCAAGCACGACTACAACACCATTATTAAGTTTGATGACAACAGTGGTAGGCCTGATCACCAACAACAATGAGATTGACCTCCTCCGTATAGGCTGAGACCTGGGAAAGTGGTACGAGGACAACTCCCTCAATGTGAGTAAGACAAAGGAGCTGATCGATCACTAAAGGAAAAGGAGGGCCAAACAGGCACCCATTAACATTGATGGGGCTGTAGTGGAGTGGGTCGAGAGTTTCAAGTTCCTTGGTGTCCACATCATCAACGAACTATCATGATCCAAACACACCAACACAGTCGTGAAGAGGGCACGACAACACCTTTTCCCCCTCAGGAAACTGAAAAGATTTGGCATGGGTCCCCAGATCCTCCAAAAGTTCTACAGCTTCACAATCGAGAGCATCCTGACCGGTAGCGTCACCACCTGGTATGGCAACTGCTCGGCATCCGACCATAAGGCGCTTTAGAGGGTAGTGCGTATGGCCCAGTACATCACTGGGGCCAAGCTTCCTGCCTTCCAGGACCTATATACGAGGAGGTGTCAGAGGAAGGCCCAAAAGTTACCCAAGTCATAGACTGTTCTCTCCGCTACCACACGCAAGTGGTCCAAAAGGCTCCTTAACAGCTTCTACCCCCAAACCATAAGACTGCTGAACAATTAATCAAATGGTCACCTGGACTATTTACATTAACCTTCAGAATGGGAGAAAATGTCATGGTTTGTCTGTCTAACTTGCTAATAGCTTGTCAATAATGTAAACTGAAGCTTTCAGTGTAAAAACACAAAATGTTGTTCACTGCTGTATGCGTCGTGTGTCTGCAGACTCCATTCACCAAATGCACACGATAACATGTTATGTAGTTTAGCCACCCAACCAACATATTTTGTTCATTTAAAATCCGGCAGACGTCGACTTGGTTGTAAAAGAGTTCCAACAGGAGAAACACTATAGCCATGAAGTGCTTTAGCCATGAAACGCTAACCAGAAGCTGACCAGAAGCTAGCCAGTTTACTGGCTAATGTTAGTATTCAGCTAATCACGGTTTGTGGTCATCAACTATCCTTTAGCTCAAAAATCTATCGCCAGTTTTGTACAACGCAACTCAGACCAGAACATACCGGACCTATTTTTCTCTCCATATCCTCGGATTTCAACCGCAAGCTCTGGACATTTACACCTGGAGCAGCTAGCTAGCTGCTATCCATGTGACTATTGGCTTACGTCGATCCCGGAGCAAACATCAATTATTCCGGAGCTAGCCAGCTAAAGAGTTCCATCAGCCACTCCTGGGCTACAATCACCTATCCGGACCAGTTTTACTGCCGATGCCGGAGCCCCACCGGGCCTTCACGACTGGACTACCAACGTTATCTGCCTGAGGGAGTTATCCAACGGTCCCCTATGTCATGACGTTACGTGAACACCCATCTGAGGCCCGCTAATCGTTAGCTGTCTTATCAGCTGCTATCTGAATAGGTCTATCGGACAATTTTTCTTGGGTCACTATAACTATATCTATTTTGCCAATTGGATTGATCCCCTCTACCACACGGAGCCCCACTAATCTACCGACGGAAACGCACGAGGTGGCTAAAAACAGACCTCCATCCTATGCGAGCTTGCTACTGATGGCCCGGCTAGCTGTCTGAATCGCCATGACCCCAACCAACCTCAATACTCACTGGACCCTTATGATCACTCGACTAAGCATGCCTCTCCTTAATGTCAATATGCCTTGTCCATTGCTGTTCTGGTTAGTATTTATTGGCTTATTTCACTGTAGAGCCTCTAGCCCTGCTCACTATACCTTATCCAACCTTTCAGTTCCACCACCCACACATGGGATTACATCACCTGGTTTCAATGATGTTTCTAGAGACAATATCTCTCTCATCACTCAATACCTATGTTTACCTCCACTGTATTCACATTCTACCATACCTTTGTCTGTACATTATACCTTGAAGCTATTTTATCGCCCCCAGGAACCTCCTTTTACTCTCTGTTCCAGACGTTCTAGGCGACCAATTCTCATAGCTTTTAGCCGTACCCTTATCCTACTCCTCTGTTCCTCTGGTGGTTTAGAGGTGAATCCAGGCCCTGCAGGGCATAGCTCCACTCCTATTCCCCAGGCGCTCTCTTTTGATGACTTCTGTGACCGTAATAGCCTTGGTTTCATGCATGTTAACATTAGAAGCCCCTTCCCTAAGTTTGTTTTATTCACTGCTTTAGCACACTCTGCCAACCCGGATGTTCTAGCTGTGTCTGAATCCTGGCTTAGGAAGACCACCAAAAATTCTGAAATGTTCATCCCTAACTACAACATTTTCAGACAAGATAGAACTGCCAAAGGGGGCGGTGTTGCAATCTACTGCAAAGATGGACAGAACTCTGCAGGCTTACTATCCAGGTCTGTACCCAAACAATTTGAACTTCTACTTTTAAAAATCCAACTCTCTAAAAACAAGTCTCTCACCGTTGCCCCCTGCTATAGACCACCCTCTGCCCCCAGCTGTGCTCTGGACACCATATGTGAACTGATTGCTCCCCATCTATCTTCAGAGCTTGTGCTGCTAGGCGACCTAAACTAGAACATGCTTAGCACCCCAGCCATCCTACAATCTAAGCTTGATGCCCTCATCTCACACAAATTATCAATGAACCTACTAGGTACCACCCCAAAGCTGAAAACACAGGCACCCTCATAGATATCATCCTAACCAACTTGCCCTCTAAATACACCTCTGCTGTATTCAACCAAGATCTTAGCAATCACTGCCTCATTGCCTGCATCCGTAATGGGTCAGCGGTCAAACGACCTCCACTCATCACTGTCAAACGCTCCCTGAAACACTTCACCGAGCAGGCCTTTCTAATCGATCTGGCCGGGGTATCCTGGAAGGATATTGATCTCATCCCGTCAGTAGAGGATGCCCGTTTTTTTATATGCCTTCCTCACCATCTTAAATAAGCCTGTCCCATTCAAGAAATTTAGAACCAGGAACAGATATAGCCCTCGCTTCTCTCCAGACCTGACTGCCCTTAACCAACACAAAAACATCCTATGGCGTTCTGCATTAGCATCGAACAGCCCCCGTGATATGCAGCTTTTCAGGGAAGCTAGAAACCAATATACACAGGCAGTTAGAAATGCCAAAGCTAGCTTTTTCAAGCAGAAATTTGCTTCCTGCAACACTAACTCAAAAACTTTCTGGGACACTGTAAAGTCCATGGAGAATAAGAACACCTCCTCCCAGCTGCCCACTGCACTGAAGATAGGAAACACCGTCACCACCGATAAATCCACTACAATTGAGAATTTCAATAAGCATTGGCTACCCCTACCCCGGTCAACAGCACTGCACTCCCCACAGCAACTCGCCCAAGCCTTCCCCATTTCTCCAACTCCCAAATCCAGTCAGCTGATGTTCTGAAAGAGCTGCAACAACTGAAACCCCTACAAATCAGCCGGGCTAGACAATCTGGACCCTTTCATTCTAAAATGATCTGCCGAAATTGTTGCCACCCCTATTACTAGCCTGTTCAACCTCTCTTTTGTGTCGTCTGAGATTCCCAAAGATTGGAAAGCAGCTGCGGTCATCCCCCTCTTCAAAGGGGGGGACACTTGACCCAAACTGCTACAGACCTATCTCTATCCTACCCTGCCTTTCTAAGGTCTTCAAAAGCCAAGTCAACAAACAGATTACCGACAATTTCGAATCCCACCATACCTATTCTCCGCAATGCAATCTGGTTTCAGAGCTGGTCATGGGTGCACCTCAGCCACGCTTAAGGTCCGAAACAATATCTTAACCACCATCGATAAGAAACAATACTGTGCAGCCGTATTCATTGACCTGACCAAGGCTTTCGACTCTGTCAATCACCACATCCTCATCGGCAGACTTGACAGCCTTGGTTTCTCAAATTATTGCCTTTCCTGATTCACCAACTACTTCTCTGATAGAGTTCAGTGTGTCAAATCAGAGGGTCTGTTGTCCGGGTCTCTGGCAGTTTCTATACAGGGCTCAATTCTTGGACCGACTCTCTTCTCTGTATACATCAATGATGTCGCTCTTGCTGCTGGTGAGTCTCTGATCCACCTCTACGCAGACGACACCATTCTGTATACTTTTGGCCCTTCTTTGGACACTGTTAACAACCCTCCAGGCGAGCTTCAATGCCATACAAATCTTCCTCCGTGGCCTCCAATTGCTCTTAAATACAAGTAAAACTAAATGCATGCTCTTCAACCGATCGCTGCCTGAACCTGCCCGCCTGTCCAACATCACTACTATGGACGGCTCCGACTTAGAACATGTGGACAACTACAAATACCTAGGTGTCTGGTTAGACTGTAAACTCTCCTTCCAGACTCACATCAAACATCTCCAATCCAAAGTTAAATCTAGAATTGGCTTCCTATTTTGCAACAAAGCATCCTTCACTCATGCTGCCAAACATACCCTTTGGCAATGTAATTTACAAAATAGCCTCCAATACCCTACTCAATAAATTGGATGCAGTCTATCACAGTGCTATCGGTTTTGTCACCAAAGCCCCATATACTACCCACCACTGCGACCTGTACGCTCTCGTAGGCTGGCCCTCGCTTCATACTCGTCGCCAAACCCACTGGCTCCAAGGTCATCTACAAGACCCTGCTAGGTAAAGTCCCCCCTTATCTCAGCTCGCTGGTCACCATAGCAACACCCACCTGTAGCACGTGCTCTAGGAGGTATATCTCTTTGGTCACCCACAAAACCAATTCTTCCTTTGGCCGCCTTTCCTTCCAGTTCTTCTGCCAATGACTGGAACAAACTACAAAAATCTCTGAAACTGGAAACACTTATCTCCCTCACTAGCTTTAAGCACCAGCTGTCAGAGCAGCTCACAGATTACTGCACCTGTACATAGCCAATCTATAATTTAGCCCAAACAACTACCTCTTTCCCTACTATATTTATTTACTTATTTTGCTCCTTTGCACCCCATTATTTTTATCTCTACTTTGCACATTCCTCCACTGCAAATCAACCATTCCAGTGTTTTACTTGCTATATTGTATTTACTTCACCACCATGGCCTTTTTTTTGCCTTTACCTCCAATGTGAGCAAGTGCACTTGCTCACATTGTATATAGACTTATTTTTCTACTGTATTATTGACTGTATGTTTGTTTTACTCCATGTGTAACTCTGTGTTGTTGTATGTGTCGAACTGCTTTGCTTTATCTTGGCCAGGTCGCAATTGTAAATGAGAACTTGTTCTCTACTTGCCTACCTGGTTAAATAAAAGGTGAAATAAAATAGACTCCTATATAAGACTCCTGTATTTATGTCAATTGTTGGGCTCATTGCGATTATTATCACAGTGACTCCTTTGTATTTATGTAAATTGTGCATGGGGTTACTGCATATACTCCAATGCAACACAGAAGATTGTGTGTGTGTGAGTGTGTGAGACAGAGAGAGAGAGAGAGAGAGACAGAGAGAGACAGAGAGAGACAGAGAGAGACAGAGAGAGACAGAGAGAGACAGAGAGAGACAGAGAGACAGAGAGAGACAGAGAGAGACAGAGAGAGACAGAGAGACAGAGAGAGACAGAGAGAGAGACAGAGAGAGAGACAGAGAGAGAGACAGAGAGAGAGAGCAGGGTCTTGTAGGTGACCTGGAGCCAGTGGGTTTGACGACGAGTATGAAGAGAGAGAGAGAGAGAGAGAATAATAATTATTATAATTACTCACCAATAATAAGTAAAAGAATAATACATGTGCTATTCCCTTGTTTACAGAGTGGGCATGCAGCAGGAAAACCCAGTGATGCTACTGGTCACCCCTCATCTACAGTTGTGACACAGACACTCCAGGAAGCATTTAAAAAGGCAGGCTGCTTATGCAGAGGGCATGAGGGCATGATGCCATTTCAAATTGTTGAGAGTCCTGGCTTCCTGAGGCTGATGAAGGTTGCCGTGCCTCACTACAAAGTGCCATCACGAACATTATTTTCTAAGACTGAAATCCCAAACCTGTACAACCAGGTTAAAGCGGATGTTGGAAAAAGGTTGGATGAAGGCACATGGTTTGCTGCAACTACTGACCTCTGGACCAGCAGGGGTGGCCAACCCTACATCAGCTTCACTATCCATTACCTCACCCCAGACTGGCAACTGGAATCAAACTGCCTGGAAACACAGTTATTTCCAGAAGATCACTCGGCTCACAACATCAGAGAGTTTGAGAATATACTGTAAGGGTGGGGATCAACAAGAAAGACCTGGTCTGCATTACCACAGACAACGCAACAAACATGATCAAGGCTTTTGAAGAGTTCCCAGATCTGTGGCTTGGGTGCTTTGGCCATAATTTGAACCTGGCCATTTCAAAGGCTCTGAAAATCCAGAGAGATGACACAGCAGTCAAGGCCTGCCGTCATCTGGTCCAAGGCTTCTGACAGAGCTGGAAGAGAAGGCGAGAACTGAGAGAAAAGCAAGCTGCCCTCAACATGCCACAGAAGGCTCTGATCCATGATGTGGTGACCCAATGGGGATCTACACACAACGTGCTTGAGCGTTTCCTCAGCCAACAGCAGCCAGTCTGTGCGACACTGGCTGGAGAAAAAGGAACATGGCATCTGATGCCCAAGGATGCTGACATAAGTGTCATGGAGCAACTGTGCCAGCTCCTTGAACCTCTGAGCAAGTTTACAGATGCACTTGCCTCAGAGACACGAGTGACACTGTCAGCCATCAAGCCTGTCCTGGACCACATCACCTGTGATGTTCTGGTGGAAACGGATACGGAGCCATCCCTGACCAAGGACATGAAAAGGTTCATGAGAGAAGACCTTAACAACAGATACACAGAGAAGGCAAAGAGAGTCATGCTTGTTTCATTGACCCGCACTTCAAAAGGAGATTTTTAGATGAGCCTGAGGCGGCAAAATTTTACACTGACAGCTGTGTCCAAGAGGCCTTGAAGCTGGCAGCTGCACAAGTCAGGGAAGAACCACAAAGCACCAGTAGCACCTCCACCACTAGCACCCCCACAGTGGCATCGGAGGGGAAAGGCCTGGCTGGGTTGCTGAGAAAGATCACCTCTCTGCTGCCTTGTTGAGGTAAAGAGGGTCAGATTCCGACCACCCCAGAAGACAGAGTGAAAGAAGAGATCAAGGTCTACCTGTCTCTGCCACCCATTCCAGCAGAAGAGGATCCACTGGTGTGGTGGAGGGGCCATGCATCAGAGCTGCCTCATCTTGCCAGGGTTTCCAGGAAGATTTTGGGCATCGCAGCAACCAGCGTGCCATCAGAGAGTGCTCAGTGCCAGCGGGCACATAGTCTCCCCTAGCAGATCACTACTTAAACTAGGCAAAGGAAATATGCTGACATTTTTACATTTCAATCTCAAGTGAACAAAGATGCATACATACAGGATGGTAGGCCAGCAGCACCATATTTCTTTATGAAGGAGAGAACGGATATAATGTGCTGCACATTGGATTTGTTTACATATGGTTGTATTTTTCTTACATGCACATTGCTTTACTTGTGTTGCTTTTATATGCACATTAGATTTTTTTAAGGTTGTGTTCATTAAAACCTGCACTAGGGAAACTTTTACCTTTCATGGCCACATGGTGCCATCTTTTAATGTTAATGTTATTATTTTAATGTTTATGCACACAGAAAGTGCATAGTGCTGCTAATTTTATTTGTTTGTTGGTTTTCAATATAAAACTTGGTGAAATGATTTCAGTGTTCAGTACGTTTTGAAAATTTCCAGCACATTTTAACAATACCGCGATAATACTGATAACCGTGATAATTCTGGTCTCTATAATCATGAAATGACATTTTCATACCGTTTCATCTCTAGTTTATTTCTTGAACTGCATTGTTGGTTAAGGGCTTGTAGCATTTCAAGGTAAGGTGTTACGTCCTGACCATAGAAAGCCTATATTTTATATGGTAGAGTAGGTCAGGGCGTGACTAGGGGTTTAGTCTAGTTTATATTTTCTATGTGGGGTTCTAGTTTGTTTTTTCTATGTTGGTGTTTTAGTATGATTCCTAATTACAGGCAGCTGGCTATCGTTGTCTCTAATTGGGGATCATACTTAAGTAGCATGTTTTCCACCTGTGTGTTATGGGATATTGTTTGGAGTTAGTGCACGTAGCTTCTCGTTAGTGACGGTTCGATGTTTGTTTCCTTATTTGTTTTGTTCTAAGTTTTTCACTTTAATAAATTATGTGGAAACCATATCGTGCTGCAGCTTGGTCTGACCATTATTACGATGAACGTACACCTGCACACGTGATAAATACATTTGATCTCTGGTTGATGTTAACACCATTTACAACATTGGAATCTCTTCTTTTGACCCTGTGCTGGGTATGAATTATTATTATGTTTGTGTACTTTATCCTATTGGTTTGCCCCTGCATATGCTTACCACATGAAGTCAATAAAAACTCAATTAAAAAAGAGCGGCAAAAAATATGTATCATTAGTAGCATGCTAGTTGGCAGCCATTTTGGCTCTATGTGAATGTTGTTTACAGGGCCCTGCAGTCCTTCATGTCTCCCTTAGTTTCTCTGACAATCATTCACATTCAGTGAGCTTCTGAGTGACTAATTAGGGTGTGTGTCATTGGCTCTGGGTGTGAGTGTTGGGTTTGGATGGTAGGAATGTACTAAGAGCTGCCAGCAGCGAATTAGGTGGCTAAAGCTCCTAGATGTTGCTGACCAAGGTGAGAGAAAAGGAGAGAGACAAAAGAGCTGGAAATAAAAAGGAGGGAGGCACATGTAGAAACCTTAAGGAGAAATGTAGGTTAGAGAAAGTTAAAGGGATACTTCAGTATTTTGGCAATGAAGCCCTTTATCTACTTCCCCAGACTAACTAGCGTTGGATGTCTATAGTAACTGCTAGCATGCTAGTAGATACCATACACTTCCAGTCATTGCGCTTACGCTAGTAAGCATTGGCTTGTGAAACTACCTCTAACTTCCTTCATACTGGAAGCAGAGACAACAATGGTATCCATGAGTTCATCTGATTCTGGGGAAGTAGATACAGAACTTCATTGGCAAAATCCTGAAGTATCCCTTTAAAGTTGTCACTTACAGCAGCCATGGAGTTGATGCGGTCGATGTAGTAGTCGGGCCAGCTTGTGGCCAGCTTGTTGGGGTCCTCTTGCTCCTGAACAGAGACAAAAAGAGAGGGAAAACACATGAAGAAAACACAGAAAATAATCCATGTACACAAAAGTACTTAATAAAGGTTCTCAGTTAGTTTGAGCATAGTAATTGCAACAGCAGAGTCATAGGTTAGAGTGCTACATGGAATGGACCACAGAGTGTTGACCAGGGATGTAGTGCAAAAGAAACATGGGTTTTCCATAAAGGCCAGTTTCCTGGACACAGGTCAATCCTAATCATGGACTAAAATACATGTTCAATGGAGATTCCAGGACTAGGCTTAATCTCTGTCCAGGAAACTGGACCTAAAAGTGGAGATGGAGAGCGATGCATCAACGCACTGTAAATGCTAACGCTAATATAGCATAATAGGTGATTACACTATTCACCAGATAATAATGTGCATAAACAGCACTTTAAGTGCATTTACACTCCACTACATCCGTTGTGTTAACTGTAAATGGTTTAATAAATGACTTGCTATGCACTTAACACTGCAAGCCAGTTTTTTCCCCGTCCATACCATTTACTACTCCATGTCAACATCCCAAACAGACCAAATGTGTGTTTGTGTCTCTTCATCCCAGTAATACTACTCCATTTCCCCATCCCAAACAGACACAATGTGTGTGTGTGTGTGTGTGTGTGTCCGTCTTCTCAACATCCCAGACAGACTAAATGAAGGAGGCCTAATACATCAAATCTGGGTCACAACACAGTGCACATCAAACTATTCAATTGTTTTGGCATTTTAATACAGGGAAAGACCCCTCGGGATGGAGTATTCTGCACAATGCTTTTCAATAGCGTTGTCGGAAATCAATTTGTACTGGCCTTTCCAGGGAGAGCGATGCCACGAGCAACAAACGCACAGGAGAATATGAAGACAGTTTAGCTCCGAGATCCTTCACCGATGTTTCACATCTGGTACTGTTTAGCTTGGATTTGAGCACAGGGGAGTCGAACTTCAGGCTCAGTTTGTGTACCCATGAGAACGTAAGGAACTGGAAAACAGTTTGATTAGTGTGCCTTTACTAACTGTCTACATTAAATGGCACCTTTTTCCCTATTTAGTGTACGACTTTAGACCGAGGCCCATAGAGCTCTGGTAAAAAGGAGTACACCACAGTATGTAGGGAATTTGGGACATAGCCTGTTTGTTGGGTTGTTTCCATGCACTGAGTTTCTCCTAATCAATCATTTAATTTTGTTGATATGATCAATTGTGTGGGACAGGGTCCAGTACATGGTAAGCCCTCAAGTATTTTACCAGGGTACAACATGTTTCTGTGGAGGCACAAGTCCCACACACGAGTGTCAACGGAACACTTGTTCTCAAGTCCCATGTCAGTGCATGTGTCCCTGAGTTTCCAAACAACAAAACAAGGGAACAAGGGAAGGGTACACTGCTGTTGCTTCACTTTCCAACCAATGCATGAATGAATTGAGCAGCAAAATTAAGTGAAGAGGAAATTCCGCAAGTCTTGCAGGACAGTGGAAGTTGATAAAAGTGCTTCTCTATTGTAACAATAAAGAAGCACTTTTATCAACCTTCACCGTCCTCCAAGAGATGCTGAATTTTCTCTTCACTCCAAACACATGACACAACTGGAATTCAGAGTAGATGGCAAAATGGGCCAGTTATTAGGCACATACATACTTCCTTTGTTTACAGAATTTGGCATGTATGCAAAGCACATGATTAAAAAACGGCTTACCTTGCTGTAATTCATTTCTGACCTGATGACACCTAGTAGTTTCTACTAAGCGCTAAATGTATATGTAGTGACCCCTTCCTTGAAGTGTTAACCATACCCAATAAATAAGTGTTTAAATGCAGGGCAGACAATAAGGCCAGTGTTTTCTCCAGGTTCATACTGTACTCTGGTGTCAATTCAAAAGAAAAACTACTATTAGCACTCCCTGTTCTCAGACTAGCTGTGTTCTCTTGTTGCCACATTAGTCGACAGACTCTGTCTGGACATACAGCCAGACTGGTATTGATGGCGAGATTAAAAACTTAACTGCCTCTCTCCAGACCCTTTTTGTCGAATTTCAGCAGTCGATACGGCTCAAAACATGTCAAGTCCAATGCAACATTTACCCTGGCAGCTTCACAAGTCTGCACAAAATACTATAATTTCCATCTTGTTTCAGGACAAATGAGAGGTGATTACCAGACAGGGGATGTTTGTTTTGGGGGTCCTAACGGTAGTAGGTTGTTCCCTAGTGCCTGAATAAAAACAGTGCCCTCAGGAGAAACAAATAATAAATATTACCTTGTCAGCTTTGTGGCTAAATCCATGCAAGGCTAGGAGTCAAACACAGTTGATAAGGGCTAGTATTTTTTTAATAACTAGGAGAATAGATAGACCCTGAGGAGAGTTGCGTTGAAAACAAAAGTCCTCCTGCAACGCTATGACGGAGCCCATGGAAGGATGAGAAATGTGAGGGCATTTTACATCTCTCTATCGCTCTCTCCTCATACTCACACACACATCTACTAAGCTATATGGAATTGTTTTAAGAAGGTCATACCTAGGATAATTACAAACACATTGAATACAAACACATTGAATAACAGATTCACTACATGGAACAAAAAGTTTGTTTGTTCTTTAGCGTCTATCCTTAATCTGAGAGATACAGTGCCCTACACTAATATTGGCACCCTTGCTAAATATGAGCAAAACTGGCTGTGAAAATGTTGTCTTTGCTGTTTATCCTCTTGGTCTTTCATTCAAAATATTCACAAAAATCTAACCTTTAATTGAAGTTTAAAAAAAGTTTTAATGAAATATATAATTTTCTCAGAAACGTGTGCCATAATAATCTAACTGAAGTCTATTCCCATTCATATTTTACGTATTTAAGTTCACTTCAGTGATTAGGAACACTTAAGTGGTAAGCCATGACCTGTTTCACTGGGGTATAAATATGAGGTGACACACAGGCCAAGTTCCCATAGTCATCCATCACTATGGGAAAGACCCTTGAATACAGTAAAGTTTTTCAACAAAATGTTTAGCTGCACAAATCAGGAAATGCCCATTTCCACTATCAGGGCAATAATGAAGAAGTTTAAAGCAACTGAAGATGTTAACAATCGGCCTGGAAGAGGATGTGTGTCTGTATTGACCCTACGCACAGTGAGGATGATGGTTTGAGTGGCAAAAAAATCTCCAAGGATCACAGCTGGAGAATTGCAGACGTTTTCTCTGTGTATATCAATGATGTTGCTCTTGCTGCGGGCGATTCCCTGATCCACCTCTACGCAGACGACACCATTCTATATACCTTCGGCCCGTCTTTGGACACTGTGCTATCTAACCTCCAAACAAGCTTCAATGCCATACAACACTCCTTCCGTGGCCTCCAACTGCTCTTAAACGCTAGTAAAACCAAATGCATGCTTTTCAACCGGTCGCTGCCTGCACCTGCATGCCCGACATCACCACCCTGGATGGTTCCGACCTAGAATATGTGGACGTCTATAAGTACCTAGGTGTCTGGCTAGACTGCAAACTCTCCTTCCAGACTCATATCAAACATCTCCAATCGAAAATCAAATCAAGAGTCGGCTTTCTATTCCGCAACAAAGCCTCCTTCACTCAAGCCGCCAAGCTTACCCTAGTAAAACTGACTATCCTACCGATCCTCGACTTCGGCGATGTCATCTACAAAATGGCTTCCAACACTCTACTCAGCAAACTGGATGCAGTCTATCACAGTGCCATCCGTTTTGTCACTAAAGCACCTTATACCACCCACCACTGCGACTTGTATGCTCTAGTCGGCTGGCCCTCGCTACATATTCGTCGCCAGACCCACTGGCTCCAGGTCATCTACAAGTCTATGCTAGGTAAAGCTCCGCCTTATCTCAGCTCACTGGTCACGATGGCAACACCCATCCGTAGCACGCGCTCCAGCAGGTGTATCTCACTGATCATCCCTAAAGCCAACACCTCATTTGGCCGCCTTTCGTTCCAGTACTCTGCTGCCTGTGACTGGAACGAATTGCAAAAATCGCTGAAGTTGGAGACTTTTATCTCCCTCACCAACTTCAAACATCAGCTATCTGAGCAGCTAACCGATCGCTGCAGCTGTACATAGTCTATTGGTAAATAGCCCACCCTTTTCACCTACCTCATCCCCATACTGTTTTTATTTATTTACTTTTCTGCTCTTCTGCACACCAATATCTCTACCTGTACATGACCATCTGATCTTTTATCACTCCAGTGTTAATCAGCAAAATTGTAATTATTTGCCTACCTCCTCATGCCTTTTGCACACATTGTATATAGACCCCCCCTTTGTTTTCTACTGTGTTATTGACTTGTTAATTGTTTACTCCATGTGTAACTCTTTGTTGTATGCTCACACTGCTATGCTTTATCTTGGCCAGGTCGCAGTTGCAAATGAGAACTTGTTCTCAACTAGCCTACCTGGTTAAATAAAGGTGAAATAAAAAATAAAAATAAAATAAAGTTGGGTCTTGGGGTCAGAAAGTCTCCAAAGCTACGATCAGATGCCACCTACATAACCACTCGTTGTTTGGGAGGGTTACCATAAAAAAAGTATTTGCTGTCATCAAACAACCAACTCAAGTACCTACAGTTTGCCAAATGTTACTGGAACTTTCAATGGGACCGGGCTCCATGTTTTTCTTTCAAAGGCCCTGGACAACTTGTTAGGATACATGGTATCAGTGACTCCAAGTACCAGCAGATATTTAATCAAACCCTGGCTGCCTCTGCTAGGAAGCTTAATCTGGGCCGTGGTTGGATCTTCCAGCAGAGCACACCTCAAAATCAACACAAAAAATGGTTCACTCACCACAGAATCAAGGATTTGCCTTGGCCATTCCAGTCCCCTGACCTAATATTTCCCAGTCCCCAGTCCCCTGACTTATATTTCCCTCACTAACTTTAAACATCAGCTATCTGATCGCTGCAGCTGTACATAGCCCACCTGTAAATAGCCCACCCAATCTACCTACCTCATCCCCATATTGTTTTTATTTACTTTTCTGCTCTTTTGCACACCAGTATTTCTACTTGCTACTATGGCGTATTTATTGCCTTACCACCTCACGCCATTTTCACACACTGTATATAGACATTTTTTTCTATTGTGTTATTGACTGTACGTTTGTTTATTCCATGTGTAACTCTGTTGTTTGTGTCACACTGCTTTTCTTTATCTTTGCCAGGTCACAGTTGTAAATGATAACTTGTTCTCAACTAGCCTACCTGGTTAAATAAAGGTGAAATAAAAATAATAAAAAATGAATGAAGGGATGCCAATAATTGTGTCACACATATATTTGAGAAAAATATATTTTTTATGATAAGAATATATTTCTTCTTTAAATTATTTTACTTTAATTACCGGTTAGATTGTTGTGAATTATTTTATTTACCAAGGGTGCCAATATTAGTGGATGGAACTGTATAAGAAAGATCAAGAAACATACACACACACACATATACATACATACATACATACATACATACATACATACATACATACATACATATATATATATATATACACACACATATTTTTTTATTTATTTTTTTATTTTACCTTTATTTAACCAGGTAGGCAAGTTGAGAACAAGTTCTCATTTACAATTGCGACCTGGCCAAGATAAAGCAAAGCAGTTCGACAGATAAAACGACACAGAGTTACACATGGAGTAAAAACAAACATACAGTCAATAATGCAGTATAAACAAGTCTATATACAATGTGAGCAAATGAGGTGAGAAGGGAGGTAAAGGCAAAAAAAGGCCATGATGGCAAAGTAAATACAATATAGCAAGTAAAATACTGGAATGGTAGTTTTGCAATGGAAGAATGTGCAAAGTAGAAATAAAAAAATAATGGGGTGCAAAGGAGCAAAATAAATAAATAAATAAAAATTAAATACAGTTGGGAAAGAGGTAGTTGTTTGGGCTAAATTTTAGGTGGGCTATGTACAGGTGCAGTAATCTGTGAGCTGCTCTGACAGTTGGTGCTTAAAGCTAGTGAGGGAGATAAGTGTTTCCAGTTTCAGAGATTTTTGTAGTTCGTTCCAGTCATTGGCAGCAGAGAACTGGAAGGAGAGGCGGCCAAAGAAAGAATTGGTCTTGGGGGTGACTAGAGAGATATACCTGCTGGAGCGTGTGCTACAGGTGGGAGATGCTATGGTGACCAGCGAGCTGAGATAAGGGGGGACTTTACCTAGCAGGGTCTTGTAGATGACATGGAGCCAGTGGGTTTGGCGACGAGTATGAAGCGAGGGCCAGCCAACGAGAGCGTACAGGTCGCAATGGTGGGTAGTATATGGGGCTTTGGTGATAAAACGGATTGCACTGTGATAGACTGCATCCAATTTGTTGAGTAGGGTATTGGAGGCTATTTTGTAAATGACATCGCCAAAGTCGAGGATTGGTAGGATGGTCAGTTTTACAAGGGTATGTTTGGCAGCATGAGTGAAGGATGCTTTGTTGCGAAATAGGAAGCCAATTCTAGATTTAACTTTGGATTGGAGATGTTTGATATGGGTCTGGAAGGAGAGTTTACAGTCTAACCAGACACCTAAGTATTTGTAGTTGTCCACGTATTCTAAGTCAGAGCCGTCCAGAGTAGTGATGTTGGACAGGCGGGTAGGTGCAGGTAGCGATCGGTTGAAGAGCATGCATTTAGTTTTACTTGTATTTAAGAGCAATTGGAGGCCACGGAAGGAGAGTTGTATGGCATTGAAGCTTGCCTGGAGGGTTGTTAACACAGTGTCCAAAGAAGGGCCGGAAGTATACAGAATGGTGTCGTCTGCGTAGAGGTGGATCAGGGACTCACCAGCAGCAAGAGCGACCTCATTGATGTATACAGAGAAGAGAGTCGGTCCAAGAATTGAACCCTGTGGCACCCCCATAGAGACTGCCAGAGGTCCGGACAGCAGACCCTCCGACTTGACACACTGAACTCTATCAGAGAAGTAGTTGGTGAACCAGGCGAGGCAATCATTTGAGAAACCAAGGCTGTCGAGTCTGCCGATGAGGATATGGTGATTGACAGAGTCGAAAGCCTTGGCCAGATCAATGAATACGGCTGCACAGTAATGTTTCTTATCGATGGCGGTTAAGATATCGTTTAGGACCTTGAGCGTGGCTGAGGTGCACCCATGACCAGCTCTGAAACCAGATTGCATAGCAGAGAAGGTATGGTGAGATTCGAAATGGTCGGTAATCTGTTTGTTGACTTGGCTTTCGAAGACCTTAGAAAGGCACGGTAGGATAGATATAGGTCTGTAGCAGTTTGGGTCAAGAGTGTCCCCCCCTTGAAGAGGGGGATGACCGCAGCTGCTTTCCAATCTTTGGGAATCTCAGACGACACGAAAGAGAGGTTGAACAGGCTAGTAATAGGGGTGGCAACAATTTCAGCAGATAATTTTAGAAAGAAAGGGTCCAGATTGTCTAGCCCGGGTGATTTGTAGGGGTCCAGATTTTGCAGCTCTTTCAGAACATCAGCTGAATGGATTTGGGAGAAGGAGAAATGGGGAAGGCTTGGGCGAGTTGCTGTTGGGGGTGCAGTGCTGTTGTCCGGGGTAGGAGTAGCCAGGTGGAAAGCATGGCCAGCCGTAGAAAAATGCTTATTGAAATTCTCAATTATGGTGGATTTATCAGTGGTGACAGTGTTTCCTATCTTCAGTGCAGTGGGCAGCTGGGAGGAGGTGTTCTTATTCTCCATGGACTTTACAGTGTCCCAGAACTTTTTTGAGTTAGTGTTGCAGGAAGCAAATTTCTGCTTGAAAAAGCTAGCCTTGGCTTTTCTAACTGCCTGTGTATAATGATTTCTAGCTTCCCTGAACAGCTGCATATCACGGGGGCTGTTCGATGCTAATGCAGAACGCCATAGGATGTTTTTGTGTTGGTTAAGGGCAGTCAGGTCTGGGGAGAACCAAGGGCTATATCTGTTCCTGGTTCTAAATTTCTTGAATGGGGCATGTTTATTTAAGATGGTTAGGAAGGCATTTTTAAAAAATATCCAGGCATCCTCTACTGACGGGATGAGATCAATATCCTTCCAGGATACCCCGGCCAGGTCGATTAGAAAGGCCTGCTCGCAGAAGTGTTTCAGGGAGCGTTTTACAGTGATGAGTGGAGGTCGTTTGACCGCTGACCCATTACGGATGCAGGCAATGAGGCAGTGATCGCTGAGATCTTGGTTGAAGACAGCAGAGGTGTATTTAGAGGGGAAGTTGGTTAGGATGATATCTATGAGGGTGCCCGTGTTTAAGGTTTTGGGGAGGTACCTGGTAGGTTCATTGATTATTTGTGTGAGATTGAGGGCATCAAGTTTAGATTGTAGGATGGCTGGGGTGTTAAGCATGTTCCAGTTTAGGTCGCCTAGCAGCACGAACTCTGAAGATAGATGGGGGGCAATCAGTTCACATATGGTGTCCAGAGCACAGCTGGGGGCAGAGGGTGGTCTATAGCAGGCGGCAACGGTGAGAGACTTGTTTTTAGAGAGGTGGATTTTTAAAAGTAGAAGTTCAAATTGTTTGGGTACAGACCTGGATAGTAGGACAGAACTCTGCAGGCTATCTTTGCAGTAGATTGCAACACCGCCCCCTTTGGCAGTTCTATCTTGTCTGAAAATGTTGTAGTTTGGAATTAAAACTTCAGAATTTTTGGTGGTCTTCCTAAGCCAGGATTCAGACACAGCTAGAACATCCGGGTTGGCAGAGTGTGCTAAAGCAGTGAATAGAACAAACTTAGGGAGGAGGCTTCTAATGTTAACATGCATGAAACCAAGGCTATTACGGTTACAGAAGTCGTCAAAAGAGAGCGCCTGGGGAATAGGAGTGGAGCTAGGCACTGCAGGGCCTGGATTCACCTCTACATCGCCAGAGGAACATAGGAGGAGTAGAATAAGGGTACGGCTAAAAGCTATGAGAATTGGTCGTCTAGAACGTCTGGAACATAGAGTAAAAGGAGGTTTCTGGGGGCGATAAAATAGCATCAAGGTATAATGTACAGACAAATGTATGGCAGGATGTGAATACAGTGGAGGTAAACCTAGGTATTGAGTGATGAAGAGAGAGATATTGTCTCTAGAAACATCGTTGAAACCAGGAGATGTCATTGCATGTGTGGGTGGTGGAACTAATAGGTTGGATAAGGTATAGTGAGCAGGACTAGAGGCTCTACAGTGAAATAAGCCAATAAACACTAACCAGAACAGAAA
This sequence comes from Oncorhynchus kisutch, assembly GCF_002021735.2. Lineage (NCBI taxonomy): Eukaryota > Metazoa > Chordata > Actinopteri > Salmoniformes > Salmonidae > Oncorhynchus > Oncorhynchus kisutch. The sequence continues at coordinate 50,051,250 of NC_034181.2, read as the reverse complement.
TGGACAAGACATATTGACATTAAGGATAGGCATGCTTAGTCGAGTGATCAAAAGGGTCCGGTGAGTGGAGAGGTTGGTTGGTGATTTAGACAGCTAGCCAGGGCATCGGTAGCAAGCTAGCATAGGATGGAGGTCTGTTAGCCACCCCTTACGTTTCGTCAGTAGATTAGTGGGGTTCCGTGTGGTAGAGGGGATTAATCCAAATCACACAACAACAACAAAAATAAAAACAATAGATATAGTTATAGAGGCCCAAGAAGAAAATATAATAATAATAATTAAAAAAATAATTTAAAAAAAATAATAATAAAAAAAAATTGTCCGATTGTCTATTCAGATAGCAGCCGGTAAGACAGCTAACGGTTAGCTGTCTTACCGTATGTGTGTCCCAAGATGGCGTAGCAGTAAGTCGTACTGTCGTGTCGTGTCCCTGTATATATCGTTTCTTTTTCGTTTTTTACATATTTTTCTCCGCATATCTCTTTAAAAACATTTTGCTAAACCTAAGCTTCCAAATACTCTCCTGCAACCCGCCTCACCCAATGTAGCTATTTTTCCTAAAGTATTTATATTTACTTCGGAACCCCTCAACTGAAGCTAGCCAGCTAACCACCAGCTATGCTAGCGGTCTTCAGCTAACCGGTCATCAGCTAACCTTTAGTTCGGAAAGCTCTCGCCAGTTCGAACAACGCGACTCTAACCAGAGCATAACGGACCTATTTATTTTTCATCCCCGGATTCATCCCCGGATTCCCACCGCAAACGGAACATTTTTCAGCTGGATCTTCACAACTAGCTATCTAGCTAAACCGCAACCCCGGATGATTACTCCTGGCTAGCGTTTCCACCCACTTAGCTTGAAGCTAGCCCGGCCTGCGCACCTGTGCTACCACTGTAGCATACTCCTGAGCTACAATACCCGGGCCCACGACCGGTCTATCGATGTCACCGCATGAAGAGGAATAAACAGACTCACCCCATCGCGACATCCCCCAAAGGCTAACTCTCTAGCCCTCGCTATCTCCCTGCTTGCTAATTCGGCCTGCTAACTGCTAGCTTGTCCAGCTCCGGTCCGCTAACTGCTACCTTGTCTAGCCCGGGCCTACAAACTGTTAGCTTGTTAGCACAGGCCTGCTAACCGCCTGAATCGCCGCGTCCCAAAACTCTCACTGGACCCATATTTACTTTCCATCTCTTTTGACTTTTAATTTGTTTATACCTTCCGGAAACCTGCCTCACCCAATGTGATACGGAATCGCTCTTATTTTTTATTTATTTTTAGAACACACTCAAGAACCTCCAGAAGCTAACCAGCTAACTAGCTACAAGCTATTTAGTCATTGTTAGTTTTTTTAAAACCTGGATAACACTCGCCAGTCCAGCTTCCCTGCCCCATCCACCGCTGCCCCCTGGACACTGACCTCTTGGCTACATAGCTGATGCACGCTGGACTGTCCATTAATCACGGTACTCCATTCTGCTTGTTTGTTTTATCTGTTGGCCCCGTTGCCTAGTCTACGCCATTTTACCTGCTGTTGTTGTGCTAGCTGATTAGCTGTTGTCTCACCTACTGTTTTAGCTAGCTTTCCCAATTCAACACCTGTGATTACTAGATTATTAGAGATTGACATGCATATTATTAATGTTTGCTCTCTGTGTACATCCAAGGGCCAGCAGTGCTGCCCTGATCTGAGCCAATTGCAAAACTCATTTTTTGTGGCACTTGACCACACGACTGAACAGTAGTCAAGGTGCGACAAAACTAGGGCCTGTAGGACCTGCCGTGTTGATAGTCTTGTTAAGAAGGCAGAGTATCACTTTACCACAACACCTGCGATTACTTTATGCCTCGCTGTATGTCTCTCTCAAATGTCAATATGCCTTGTATACTGTTGTTCAGGTTAGTTATCATTGTTTTAGTTCACAATGGAGCCCCTAGTTCCACTCTTCATACCCCTGATAACTCCTCCCACACATGCGGTGACCTCACCCATTACTACCAGCATGTCCAGAGATACAACCTCTCTCTCATCATCACCCAGTGCCTGGGCTTACCTCCGCTTTACCCGCACCCCACCATACCCCTGTCTGCGCATTATGCCCTGAATATATTCTACCATGCCCAGAAACCTGCTCCTCTTATTCTCTGTCCCAAACGCTCTAGGCGACCAGTTTTGATAGCCTTTAGCCGCACCCTCATACTACTCCTTCTCTGTTCCGCGGGTGATGTGGAGGTAAACCCAGGCCCTGCATGTCCCCAGGCACCCTCATTTGTTGACTTCTGTGATCGAAAAAGCCTTGGTTTCATGCATGTCAACATCAGAAGCCTCCTCCTTAAGTTTGTTTTACTCACTGCTTTAGCACACTCTGCTAACCCTGATGTCCTTGCTGTGTCTGAATCCTGGCTCAGGAAGGCCACCAAAAAATCAGAGATTTCCATACCCAACTATAACATCTTCCGTCAAGATAGAACTGCCAAAGGGGGAGGAGTTGCAGTGTACTGCAGAGATAGCCTGCAAAGTAATGTCATACTTTCCAGGTCCATACCCAAACAGTTCGAACTACTAATTTTGAAAATTACTCTCTCCAGAAATAAGTCACTCACGGTTGCCGCCTGCTACCGACCCCCCTCAGCTCCCAGCTGTGCCCTGGACACCATTTGTGAATTGATCGCCCCCCATCTAGCTTCAGATTTTGTTCTGTTAGGTGACCTAAACTGGGATATGCTTAACACCCCGCCAGTCCTACAATCTAAGCTAGATGCCCTCAATCTCACACAAATCATCAAGGAACCCACCAGGTACAACCCTAACTCTGTAAACAAGGGCACCCTCATAGACGTCATCCTGACCAACTGGCCCTCCAAATACACCTCCGCTGTCTTCAACCAGGATCTCAGCGATCACTGCCTCATTGCCTGTATCCGCTACGGAGCCGCAGTCAAACGACCACCCCTCATCACTGTCAAACGCTCCCTAAAACACTTCTGTGAGCAGGCCTTTCTAATCGACCTGGCCCGGGTATCCTGGAAGGACATTGACCTCATCCCGTCAGTTGAGGATGCCTGGTCATTCTTTAAAAGTAACTTCCTCACCATTTTAGATAAGCATGCTCCGTTCAAAAAATGCAGAACTAAGAACAGATACAGCCCTTGGTTCACCCCAGACCTGACTGCCCTCGACCAGCACAAAAACATCCTGTGGCGGACTGCAATAGCATCGAATAGTCCCCGTGATATGCAACTGTTCAGGGAAGTCCGGAACCAATACACGCAGTCAGTCAGGAAAGCTAAGGCCAGCTTCTTCAGGCAGAAGTTTGCATCCTGTAGCTCCAACTACAAAACGTTCTGGGACACTGTGAAGTCCATGGAGAACAAGAGCACCTCCTCCCAGCTGCCCACTGCACAGAGGCTAGGTAACACGGTCACCACTGATAAATCCATGATTATCGAAAACTTCAATAAGCATTTCTCAACGGCTGGCCATGCCTTCCGCCTGGCTACTTCAACCTCGGCCAACAGCTCCGCCCCCCCCGCAGCTACTCGCCCAAGCCTCTCCAGGTTCTCCTTTACCCAAATCCAGATAGCAGATGTTCTGAAAGAGCTGCAAAACCTGGACCCGTACAAATCAGCTGGGCTTGACAATCTGGACCCTCTATTTCTGAAACTATCTGCCACCATTGTCGCAACCCATATTACCAGCCTGTTCAACCTCTTTCATATCGTCTGAGATCCCCAAGGATTGGAAAGCTGCCGCAGTCATCCCCCTCTTCAAAGGGGGAGACACCCTGGACCCAAACTGTTACAGACCTATATCCATCCTGCCCTGCCTATCTAAGGTCTTCGAAAGCCAAGTCAACAAACAGGTCACTGACCATCTCGAATCCCACCGTACCTTCTCCGCTGTGCAATCTGGTTTCCGAGCCGGTCATGGGTGCACCTCAGCCACACTCAAGGTACTAAACGATATCATAACCGCCATCGATAAAAGACAGTACTGTGCAGCCGTCTTCATCGACCTTGCCAAGGCTTTCGACTCTGTCAATCACCATATTCTTATCGGCAGACTCAGTAGCCTCGGTTTTTCGGATGACTGCCTTGCCTGGTTCACCAATTACTTTGCAGACAGAGTTCAGTGTGTCAAATCGGAGGGCATGCTGTCCGGTCCTCTGGCAGTCTATGGGGGTGCCACAGGGTTCAATTCTCGGGCCGACTCTTTTCTCTGTGTATATCAATGATGTTGCTCTTGCTGCGGGCGATTCCCTGATCCACCTCTACGCAGACGACACCATTCTATATACTTTCGGCCCGTCTTTGGACACTGTGCTATCTAACCTCCAAACAAGCTTCAATGCCATACAACACTCCTTCCGTGGCCTCCAACTGCTCTTAAACGCTAGTAAAACCAAATGCATGCTTTTCAACCGGTCGCTGCCTGCACCCGCATGCCCGACTAGCATCACCACCCTGGATGGTTCCGACCTAGAATATGTGGACGTCTATAAGTACCTAGGTGTCTGGCTAGACTGCAAACTCTCCTTCCAGACTCATATCAAACAATCGAACAACAATCAAACAATCGATCTCCAATCGAAAATCAAATCAAGAGTCGGCTTTCTATTCCGCAACAAAGCCTCCTTCACTCACGCCGCCAAGCTTACCCTAGTAAAACTGACTATCCTACCAATCCTCGACTTCGGCGATGTCATCTACAAAATGGCTTCCAACACTCTACTCAGCAAACTGGATGCAGTCTATCACAGTGCCATCCGTTTTGTCACTAAAGCACCTTATACCACCCACCACTGCGACTTGTATGCTCTAGTCGGCTGGCCCTCGCTACATATTCGTCGCCAGACCCACTGGCTCCAGGTCACCTACAAGTCCATGCTAGGTAAAGCTCCGCCTTATCTCAGCTCACTGGTCACGATGGCAACACCCATCCGTAGCACGCGCTCCAGCAGGTGTATCTCACTGATCATCCCTAAAGCCAACACCTCATTTGGCCGCCTTTCGTTCCAGCACTCTGCTGCCTGTGACTGGAACGAATTGCAAAAATAGCTGAAGTTGGAGACTTATCTCCCTCACCAACTTCAAACATCAGCTATCTGAGCAGCTAACCGATCGCTGCAGCTGTACATAGTCTATTGGTAAATAGCCCACCCTTTTTCACCTACCTCATCCCCATACTGTTTTTATTTATTTACTTTTCTGCTCTTTTGCACACCAATATCTCTACCTGTACATGACCATCTGATCATTCATCACTCCAGTGTTAATCTGCAAAATTGTAATTATTTGCCTACCTCATGCCTTTTTCACACATTGTATATAGACTCCCCCTTTGTTTTCTACTGTGTTATTGACTTGTTAATTGTTTACTCCATGTGTAACTCTTTGTTGTCTGCTCACACTGCTATGCTTTATCTTGGCCAGGTCGCAGTTGCAAATGAGAACTTGTTCTCAACTAGCCTACCTGGTTAAATAAAGGTGAAATAAAAAAATAAAAAAAAATATATACATACATATACATATATACACATATATATATATACATACAGTGCCTTGCGAAAGTATTCGGCCCCCTTGAACTTTGCGAACTTTTGCCACATTTCAGGCTTCAAACATAAAGATATAAAACTGTATTTTTTTGTGAAGAATCAACAACAAGTGGGACACAATCATGAAGTGGAACGACATTTATTGGATATTTCAAACTTTTTTAACAAATCAAAAACTGAGCCCCCTTAAGTTAATACTTTGTAGCGCCACCTTTTGCTGCGATTACAGCTGTAAGTTGCTTGGGGTATGTCTATCAGTTTTGCACATCGAGAGACTGACATTTTTTCCCATTCCTCCTTGCAAAACAGCTCGAGCTCAGTGAGGTTGGATGGAGAGCATTTGTGATTCACTTCCATGTCTTCTGAAGCGCCAAAATCCTAGTTTTGGCCCTAACTCACTCCAACTCGCTCATTCACTGATTTCTGTAGCCAGGCAAGCTGTTAGTTCTGGAACGGGGATGTCGACCCCTGGCTACCTCTACAACGGCCTAAAGTGTTTCGCCCATTCTCTGGTTAATGGAGGGCTAGTCGGTTCCTTTAACTGGGCTCCCAGGCCTTCAGTGAGATGCTAGGGCTTTCTGCCTGAATCCCTTGGACTCTAGAGGAGAAGCTGTCGAAAGCTGTGACAGCCATGAGTGAAGTCACCACTACAGAGAACACACCATCCACAAAGATCACTGGCTTCATTGATAAGTGCATTGACGACAACGTCCCCACAGTGACTGAACGTGCAAACCCCAACCAGAAGCCATGGATTACAGGCAACATACGCACTGAGCTAAAGGCTAGAGCTGACGCTTTCAATGAGTGGGACACTAATCAGGACATAAGAAATTCCACTACGACCAACGAGCCCTCAAAAAGGCAAAGGGTAAACACAGGCCCTGTATATAGCCATGTTACTGTTATTTGTTATTCACTGTGTATTTATTTTTTGTGTCACTATTTACATTTTTTATTTTATATCTCTCTGTATGTTGTTGGAAAAGGACCCATAAATAAGCATTTCACTGTGGGTCAACACCGGTTCTTTACGGAAGCATGTGACAAATAAAATGTTTTTTTTTGTTCTGTTTAGGCAAATCAGACTATATAGTGCATTATAAGGGGAATAGGGTGTTATTTGTGACAACAAATATGGGTAGTGGGTAATAGGTAATAGGTTCAGACACAAACAAACCCTACACCCCACCACTGTTTTGGTAAACAGCTGAGGGATGAGGTTGGAGAAATGTAACCACTCAAATTCATAGACAGCGCTATGGGATGCATGGTCTGAGGTCAAAATTATATATAATATTGAGGTTACACTAATTATATAAATAATATTACACTGAACAAAAATACACGCAACATGCAACAATTTCAAAGATTTTACTGAGTTACAGTTTATAAGGAAATCAGTCAATTTAAATAAATGAATTAGGCCCTAATCTATGGATGTTACATGACTGGGAATGCAGATACAGTATGCAACTGTTGGTCACAGATACCTTAAAAAAAACGTAGGGGCGTGGATCAGAAAACCAGTCAGTGTCTGGTGTGACCACTATTTGCCTCATGCAGCATGACACATCTCCTTCGCATAGAATTGATCAGGCTGTTGAATACCTATGTAAGAATGCTTTTTATTAACTATAGCTCAGCATTCACCACCATAGTACCCTCCAAGCTCATCATTAAGCTGAAGGCCTTGGGTCTGAACCCCGCCCTGTGCAACTGGGTCCTGGATGCCCCCAGGTGGTGAAGTTAGGAAATATCACCTCCACTCTGCTGATCCTCAACACTGGGGCCCCACAAGGGTGTGTGCTCAGCCCCCTCTTGTACTCCCTTGTTCACACGACTGTGTGGCCAAGCATGCCTCCAACTCAATCATCAAGTTTGCAGACGACGCAACAGTAGTAGGCTTGATTACAAACGATGACGAGACAGCCTACAGGGAGGAGGTGAGGGCTCTGGCAGGGTGGTGCCAGGAAAATAACCTCTCACCCAATGTCAACAAAACAAAGGAGATGATCGTGGACTTCAGGAAACAGCAGAAGGTGCACCCCCCATCTATATCGGCAGGACCGCAGTGGAGAAGGGGGAAAGCTTCAAGTTCCTTGGCGCACACATCACAGACAAACTGAAATGGACCACCCACACAGACAGTGTGGTGGAGAAGGCACAACAGAGCCTCTTCAACCTCAGGAGGCTGAAGAAATTTGGCTTGTCACCTAAAACCCTCACAAAAGTTTACAGATCTACAATTGAAAGCATCCTGTAGGGCTGTATCAATGCCTGATACGGCAACTGCACCGCCCGCAACTGCTGGGCTCTCCAAAGGGTGGTGCAGGCTGCCCAACACATTACCGGGGACAACCTACCTGTGCTCCAGGACAACTACAACACCCGATGTCACGGGAAGGCCAAAATGATCATCAAGAACATCAACCACCCGAGCCACTGCCTGTTCAGCCCGCTATCACCCAGAAGGCGAGGTCAGTACAGGTGCATCAAAGCTGGGACCGAGAGACTGAAAAATAGCTTCTACCTCAAAGCCATCAGACTGTTAAACAGCCATCACTAGCACATTAGAGGCTGCTACATTTAGGCATAGACTAGAAGTCACTGGCCACTTTAAGGAATGGAACACTAGTCACTTTAGTAATGTTTACATATCTGGCATTACTCATCTCATATGTATATACTGTATTCTATACTATTCTACAGTATCTTAGTCACTTAATAATGTTTACATATATTGCTTTACTCATCTCACATGTATATACTGTATTCTATACTATTATACTGTTTTTAGTCCGTTCCGCACCATATGTATATAGTCTTAATTAATTCCTACTTAGATGTGTGTATATGTTGTGTAAGATATTACTTGTTAATGTCATGACGTTGGCCTCTGAGTATAGCAACCCCCCCCCCCCCCCCCCCCCCCCCCCCACTTGCCTCCTTCAACTAGGCTGCTGTGGTCAGAGGTCATAAATTCCTGAGAAGATCTCATGGACACACAGTTATAGAGAGCCGTTTTTCATGGAGACAAAGGAAATCCTTCCACCTCACAGAACTTGAAGTACGAGCAAATTTCATGTTCCAGAGAAAGTGTAAAAGATTGAAGTATCCAGCTACGAACTGGTCTGTTTGTCACAACTTGGGAAGCTCAAGAGAGACGGTGTGGCCACATTACCATAATGGTGTTTATATAATAGCCTCAGATATGAGGTTTACATCTAATTGTTGTATAAGATGAATGAGTGAGTATGATACTGTTTGTGCAATATGATTGTGGACTGTTTAATGAAGAAAAATACAATTCCCTTTTGATTTGAACTAAATCAGAGGACCGCCCCTGAGCCCAGTTAGGGTCAGACATCCTGGGACAGCCCTCTTCGGCCCTTCCGAATAAAACCCCACTCGGGTTTTCAATCAGCAGACCATGTTTCTCTCAATCATGGGAGTACAAAGGTTGCAGACCATTGCTGAATCTTTTAACCATACCACGTGGTTAAACTCTTAGACTATCGATACCGACAGAATAAGAACAAGTCTTTGATACTAATTACTGGTCTGCAGCTAGGAATTCGGTATCATTGAACGCGAAGAACGACAACCGCCGAAACACACATTCTATAACGAACGTCACTTTGAACTATCCCCTCTAACCAAGACCGAGAGAGAGAGGAAGAGAGACAGACAATTCTACGAAAGACACTAACTTTTCACCAGCGATCAAGACGACACACTGATCGTAAATATATATATTGATTGCAATTGTTCCCGAATGAGTGAGCGTTCATGTGTAAAGGATTAGCATTTTAATTGTTATAATTAACTCTGTAGTGACTTCTTAGTCGACCCCCCATTTCTCCTTCGTCTAACAAGCCGCCGTGCCGGTTCAGCCACTAGGGCATATTCCCCTATCATTTCATGTAACCACGTTTGTTTGTTTATGCATTTCTGTGAATTACTTAGTTAGTAATAAATAAAATGATTTAAGATGTGGGGCGGCAGGGTAGCCTAGTGGTTAGAGTGTTGGACTAGCAACCAGAAGGTTGCAAGTTCAAATCCCCGAGCTGACAAGGTACAAATCTGTCGTTCTGCCTCTGAACAGGCAGTTAACTCACTGTTCCTAGGCCGTCATTGAAAATAAGAATGTTTTCTTAACTGACTTACCTAGTTAAATAAAGGTTTAAAAAAAATAATTAAAAAGTATGGATGACTCATATTGAAGACTGGGTTCATGCAGATAACCAACAATTTATGACATTTGGAATGAGACTAACGTGAGGTAAAATAAATAAATAATTTATCATAAGACTATTGATCAGATATGAAAATATTTATATTGGGAAATTATAACTTTGTAATCTGAATACTTTCTTTGGTGCCCCGATTTCCTAGTTAATTACAGTTACAGGATTATTCAGTTTAATCGCGTAATACTAATTACTGGAATCTTTGATAAAAACTAAGTCTTCAATTTAATGATAGTAAAGACACAACATTCAATATTACTGCACTGTCAGAGCTAGAAGCACAAGCATTACGCTACACTCGCATTAACATCTGCTAATTACGTGTACGTGACCAATAACATTTGATTTGATTGGAGCCTTTCCCTATCTAAAGCAGGTTTAATATATCGTGATTGTCCATAAGTTAAACATCCTGTCAGTGCCGTTTAAGGTGAGGGAGGACGATCATTTTTTATTATTTTATTTATTTCCATTACATCATATGTGATGACTGTCATTCATATTCCATTCACCCGGTTCAATGTAACAGCGATAGGTTTAGGCTACTACAATCATACTCAAATTTTCCCTATAACCATCATGAGGTTGCTACAACCTAGCCTATGAATTAAAGTTTACAATGTAGGTGCACACAGGTCAAGGGACAAATTTGAGGCGACAGACTGACATTCAAAACTGCCTTGAACACTCTTGCCTTCATACAGCTGATATAGCCCTCAAACTCAACTCTGGACCTCGAAGAAAGTTGCACTGCAGCCTCCGGCACACATGTATACGGTGTCGACATAGGTTTAGTAGCCCGGATTCTAAACTCTCTCGCTCTTTCCCCACTGTCATCCTCTCTCTATCGGTTCAATTAAAGTCCAAAAATACTTACAAAATATACAGATATTTTAATTTCAAGATCCTAAAACACACTGCACTGCAGTTTTATAGATACATTTCTAAAGTGGACTTGAGATACTCTGAGAACTCTTATTGGCATTCCAAATGTTATCATACAGGCAAAACAACAACAACAGCAGCTGCTGGTTTTGCCCAAGTAACAAGAGGGCCACTGTTTCTAGAGACTGAGGCAAGGAAAGTTTCCCCTAATCCGTGCTATGGCTCTGAGGTACTTCCCATTAAAATCACTGTCATCTCGACCAAACAATGGCTGCTTTGTGTGTGTCTGCGTGCATTCATGCGTGCCTGCATATGTTTGAATGTCTCCGTGTGTGTGTGTGCGTGTGCGTGTGGACATCGTCCTAAATTCTAAGCAGTCGGTGGTGCTGTTCTTCTCCCCATTTCCCTATACTCCATTACCCCTGGCTGCCTATGAATGAGAGGTGTGTTTGGTGTGTACACCTTGTTTTTGTTGTGACTTGTTCCTTGGTCCTGGCCTATATTTTCCTGGCTCTGCGACCGGCTGTTTTAGTACGGGAGACTCACAAAGTGTATGATATACCGTATGTGTCTCACCATTTGGATTCGGTCTTATGTAGCAAAATATGAAATTGTGTTTTTTTTTACATTGGATAAAAGTAGAGACTCAGAGCTACAAGATGGTTCATCATACACTGTATTTGAGGAACAATAGGAAAGTAATTCTGCTTTGAAAGTTAATCAACTTGTAAACTCACTTTTGAGTGAGCTCACCTTGTATGTTTTGGTATTGAAGAGCACTTCTTTGTCACCCATTCAGCATCGTTCATACACTCTTAAGCTTTAGCCCCAACCATCTCGTTTCGCTCTCGCAGCGTACACTTGACGCTCTGGCCGATGATTTGTTTACCTATGGATAACATGAAAACAGCCTAACCAGCTCTGCTGGCAACAATTTCATTACGCTTTTTTGCAAATGTTTACTGACACTGGCCATATTCAATGGGTGTTGTACACGCGTCACATAGCGTTAGCTAACGAGCAAGCCAGCTAACGTTAGCTAGTTAAACAACAATGAACAAAGTGCCAACAATGCCACAGTGCTGGGAGCTAACCAACCAGGTGCAATGTAAGCTAGCTAACATTAACTATAAATTAACTAGAAACTAGAAAACGGATCTGGGAAACAAATAATAACATCAGCTAAGGAGCCAGCCAGCTAACATTAGCTAGCTAGCATGATGGACGTGTCCCCCTACCTGTCAGGAATGCCATACCACGAGCGCCCTTAGTTTGAAGATGTAATCCAGAGACAAGTGTTTTCTCCTCTCTTTAGCTATCATACTCTAATTTCACTGATTTCAAAACTTGATCCTCCAGAAATTGGACAGCAACACTTATGCAACTCCACTACATAATAATTATTTTTTAAAGCCGCGGTCGACAGGATTACCAACACAGACTGATGAGCTCAAATACACTGAAGCCTTCAATATGGCAGACCAATCCGAACTACTATCTCGGCATGTCCAGCCCACTCATTATCACAGCCCATCATGGCTAGAGGGAAGGTTGCTAATTTTTCTGTGGCTGAACCAACAAGGCTCGTAATTTAACAATTCTATTCGTATTTACAGATGGCATACAAGTTTTTTATTAAGGAACATGAAAGTTCACATGTTCGAGAAGGCATTTCTGCCAAACGGCTCTCCTGTGAAGTCCTGACTTGCGATATACGCCTAGTTTCCTGAATTGGGTCAAATGTTGTAGCTCGGAGTCTCTACTCTATCGAATGTAAAAAAACACAATTTCAAATTTTACTACACAAGACCGAATCTAGGTTGTGAGTCACCTTTAAAAATATGTTATTTATGTCACCAACTGTTAGGCAATTGGCAATATCAGCTAACAATTTTTTGATTGGTAGTTAGTCTAGACAGCATACTAAACTTGTAGTAATCATGGTGGAACCAAATAGTGTCCCCCTGCCAAAAAGTGTCCCTGATTACTTAATGAACCAAAGCGTCCATTGCTATGCTGGTTGCTTGGCTTTATTTTACCTCGTAGCGGTCGTGAAGGAAAGAGGACGCAGGTAGTTCTAGTTCCATTTCACCGCATAAACGCAAGCTCAGTCTGCGCAAAATTATTACCTCAGAATTGCTCCCCAAGAACGCTGTTTTTGACGGTGACAACCTGCTGACTATGTGCTGCTTCAGAGGACCGGAAAGACTGGAAAGAGAACACGCTTTCTTTACCATATATTTGTCTTTATATAAGAAAATACTGTTAAATAGGAATAAATAATGTAAGTTGTTTTTAGATTTACATTGCTAGCTACTGTACTTATTGACCTCAGCCTGCCTAGTCAGCTAGCCAGCTACAGTAACTTCTATTAGATAACTGGAAGGCTTGAGCTATGTACAATTATTTTTCAACAACCATTTTCCATTTAGCTAGTTGGTCATCTACATGTTGCTAGCTGTGCATATAGTTCAATGGAGGCTGCTGAGGGGAGGATTGCTCATAATAATATCTGGAATAGAGTAAATGCAATGGTATCAAACACGTGGTTTCCATTTGGTTGATACCATTCAATTGACTCCATTCCAGCCATTATTATGAGCCGTCCTCCCCTCAGTAGCTTCCACTGATATAGTTACAGTTGAAGTCGGAAGTTTACATAGACTTAGGTTGGAGTCATTAAAACACATTTTTCAACCACTCCACACATGCAAAAGGTGCAAATCAATCCCAGAACAACAGCAAAGGACCTTGTGAAGATGCTGGAGAAAACAGGTACAAAAGTATCTATATCCACAGTAAAACGAGTCCTATATCGACATAACCTGAAAGGTACCTCAGCAAGGAATAAGCCACTGCTCCAAAACCGCCATAAAAAGCCAGACTGCTGTTTGCAAATGGGGACAAAGATCGTACTTTTTGGAGAAATGTCCTCTGGTCTGATGAAACAAAAAATAACTGTTTGGCCATATGTTTGGAGGAAAAAAGGGGAGGCTTACAAGCCAAAGAACACCATCCCAACCGTGAAGCACAGCATCATGTTGTGGGGGTGCTTTGCTGCAGGAGGGGCTGGTGCACTTCACAAAATAATGGCATCACGAGGAAGGAAAATTACGTGGATATATTGAAGCAACATCTCAAGACATCAGTCAGGAAGTTAAAGCTTGGTCGCAAATGGATCTTCCAAATGGTCAATGACCCCAAGCATACTTCCAAAGTTGTGGCAAAATTGCTTAAGGACAACAAAAGCTATTGGAGTGGCCATCACAAAGCCCAGACCTCAATCCTGTAGAAAATCTGTGGGCAGAACTGAAAAAGCGTGTGCGAGCAAGGAAGCCTACAAACCTGACTCAGTTACACCAGCTCTGTCAAGAGGAATGGGCAAAAATTCACCCAACTTATTGTGGGAAGCTTGTGGAAGGCTACCTGAAACATTTGACCCAAGTTAAACAATTAAAAGGCAATGCTACCAAATACTAATTGAGTGTATATCAACTTCTGACCCACTAGGAATGTGATGAAAGAAATAAAACCTGAAATAAATCCCTCTCCACTATTATTCTGACATTTCACAATCTTAAAATGATGTGGTGATCCTAACTGACCTAAGACAGGGAATTTGTACTCTGATTAAATGTCAGGAATTGTGAAAAACTGAGTTTAAATGTATTTGGCGAAGGTGTATGTAAACTTCTGTATATGTCTGTCATATTGAGGTGTCGAGCTATAAGTTAAACCTGATCAATCAAATGGATAAGAGTAAGCAATTATGGTCATTCCAAATGCCCTTAACTAGGTGTCTTCGCTAGACAGACAAAGAGGGGGAGGAAGAAAGTGAAAAATAAAGAATGAAAGTGAGAGAGGGAGAGGTGGGAAGAGAGTGGAAAAGAGTAGAAGACAGACAAAGAGAGATAGAGAGAGAGAAACAAGATGGAGAGAGAGAAAGAGAGATTAAGACAGCAGTGCAAATGTACTTAGACTTGACTGTTTCAACAACTGTTATTTTACAACTTGTTTGGCAATCATACACAGGAGGGTGATTTCTACTAAGGTGGAGAAGGAGGCCATGCTGGCCATTTCGGAGAGAAACGTATGATTTCCAAAATTAACCTACGCTTCTTCTGATGTGGAATTGTCAAGGAGGTGGACAACTTGGGGCAAGTGAAATAACCTTTTGTTGATCAATCACATTCTATTATATCTGAAATTATTATGATTTCAATGAATGTCACATCAGAAAGCACAAAATGTTTCAATGTGTTACTTTTTGCTTAAAGGTCATTCTAGCCTGCCAGAAGTTTGAGAGGGCGAAGACTGTGGCGCTGGAGATCAAGCCTATCAATTCTGCGCAACATCCAGACGTGGATCCACCTGAGGTCCTCCAATACCAAGCACGCTCCAACGTTTCATTACATCATCTACAGCTACTGTTATTGTCATGTTGTCATTATCTGCTCAGAAAGTTTTTTTGCTCTATCATACTGGGCAGATAATATGTGAGATACACAGATGAATGATAAACACTAGCACTGCAAACACTCAGAACAAATAGAGCAGCAGTGCCTGGACTTTGCAGTCTCCCTCTTCAAGTCCCCCTTCTGAGACTATCTGCCTGTTGAGAACAAGTGACAGGCAGAACCTCCCACCCACACAGCAACCACCTCCTCTATATTCCACACACAAGAACTTAGTATTTTAGTCTGATTGTCATGTGAGTGTACAATTTTTTTGAGGGGTGAAAATAAATGAATGACACTGTACCAAAAACAATCAAAGTTTAAATATTAAAATCTTAAATAGTGCCAGGTTGGTTTTCACAGCTGTTTCACAAGGTGTTCGTTATTGTAAGTTGTAAGGTATCCTTTGATGGTATTTATTTGTTCCACATTATTCATTGTTGTATCCTAGGACCTACAATATATACATATATATTCAACCACAAGGGTGTACTAATTATCTATGTGAGATAGAACAAAAATGTATCACAATAGAGGACTACTGAAATATTATTTCAATGTAGATAAGGGACGGGCAGGTTAAAATAAAAACATGACAGCCAGACAAGCCAGTTTATGAATAAAAAGATTTGCATATGAATGGAGTGGATATTTGCTGTAAATGGCTAATGTGTCAAGCAGATTGCATATTTTTTTCCGAAAAGTACCAGCGTGTAAGACATGGATTTCATGTTGTAATGTTCACAAGGTACCCAAACGTAGTTAGAAGTAATGTTTTCATTTTATTAGCTAAAAACTTAAACAGCAAAATTGTCGTGGAAATCAGCCTTGTTTGCATAGCGATGATGAAAAGAATGTCATTTAGGCTGTAATGTTCTCCAAAATTCAAATCATTAGGTCAACACACCGTTGATATAGCAACGGACGCTAGTAGTTCATGGAATCCCATTGTGATGCAGAGGAGGACCCTTTTTGGCCGGGGGATATTATTTGGGATGGCAGGCCCCCATTGATTTTGTTAGTCATTCTCACTCAGATATCATATTAACATGGCATTAGTCATTACAAAATGTGTAAAATTGCAGGAAATTTGCTTTAAAACTGCAAAAATGTCTCTCCACCCCATAGCAGAACTTGTAGAATTGTAATACATTAGCTGTACAACTGCAATGTTTTGCTTAGGGCCCCCAAATGGCTAGAGATGGACCTGCAAACACAGGGGCACATGTGCATGGTCAAAAAAAGCATGTGCTTTGCCAAAAATGATTCTCCCCAAAAGGACTTTGGGAAGTTCATGGCCATGTCCCAAATGGCGCCAGAGACAAGGCTCTGTTCAAAAGTAGTGCACTACATAGGGGATAGTGTGCCATTTGGAAAGCACACACTGTGTATTTATTTCATTTGCTGTTGAGCAAGGGGTCCAAGCACACTTTTTTCTATCAAGAATGTCGTTTCCTCACAGAGACCTGACCACAGAGTAAGCCAGTGCTGTTATGGTACGAGAAAGGAAGGACATTATGTCAAGAGAAAGGGGTGAAAGGGAGGTCTAACCAAAACATTCCCCCTTTCAGACTGTATGTTGACAATCTGAAGCTGCACGAGGGAACAGTCTGTTCAAGAGATGAGGTTGGATATAGTGTGTGTGTGTGTGTTCAACTAAGGGCAATAGGATAAATAGTGTTGATTCTAAATAATGTTCTGTGTGAGTGTGTGTGTGTCAGAACTCACCTTCTTCTTGCTGCAGTAGATCTGCCATTTCTTCTCGGCAGGTAGAGCAAACATTGCCTCCCTGTTCTTGTCTGTCAGGTCCAATTCATCCTGTGACAACAGAAAAAAGGCAATGAATCAATCAGTCAGTCACAATCAATCCATCAATTAGTCAATCAAGGAATTAAGTAATCAGTTATAGGATTCTCATTTATTGTTTTGAGGTTTTCATAATATGTCAAGTATGACATACTGTCTAACTCATTGACACTAGGACCGCTAAAAGCAGTCATTTGGACTGCTCATGAATAGTATTGTTTTATTACTCTAATCACCCAGATAATTGCCTCAAAACTGAACGTAAACTATAATTTCACACATATAGTATAATAACAGATGAAATAAATGAAGCAAAGTGTTATGGGTGAGAATGAGTGAGTTTGTATTTTGTATTTATTATGGATCCCCATTAGCTGCTGCCAAAGCAGCAGCTACTCTTCCTGGGGTCCAGCAAAATTAAGGCAGTTTATACAATTTTAAAACATTTCAATACATTCACAGATTTCACAACACACTGTGTGCCCTCAGGTCCCTACTCCACCACTACCACATATCTACATTACTAAATTAATGTATATGTATACTGTGTGTGTGTGTGTGTGCCAATGTTTGTCGCTTCACAGTCCCCGCTGTTCCATGAGGTGGTTTTTTGATCTGTTTTTAAATCTAATTTTACTGCTTGCATCAGGAACTTGATGTGGAATAGAGTTCCATGTAGTCATGGCTCTATGTAGGACTGTGTGCCTCCCATAGTCTGTTCTGGACTTAGGGACTGTGAAGAGACCTCTCGTCACATGTCTTGTGGGGTATTTTTTTTATATATTTTTTTTAATTTAACCTTTATTTAACCAGGCAAGTCAGTTAAGAACACATTCTTATTTTCAATGACGGCATGGGAACAGTGGGTTAACTGCCTGTTCAGGGGCAGAACGACAGATTTGTACCTTGTCAGCTCGGGGGTTTGAACTCGCAACCTTCCGGTTACTAGTCCAATGCTCTAACCACTAGGCTACGCTGCCAGTAGTTTAGACAGACAGCTCGGTGCATTCAACATGTCATACCTCTCATAAATAAGTAGAGATGAAGTCAATCTCTCCTCCACTTTCAACCAGGAGAGATTGACATGCATATTATTAATGTTTGCTCTCTGTGTACATCCAAGGGCCAGCAGTGCTGCCCTGATCTGAGCCAATTGCAAAACTCCTTTTTTGTGGCACTTTACCACAGGACTGAACAGTAGTCAAGGTGCGACAAAACTAGGGCCTGTAGGACCTGCCGTGTTGATAGTCTTGTTAAGAAGGCAGAGTATCACTTTACCACAACACCTGCGATTACTTTATGCCTCGCTGTATGTCTCTCTCAAATGTCAATATGCCTTGTATACTGTTGTTCAGGTTAGTTATCATTGTTTTAGTTTACAATGGAGCCCCTAGTTCTACTCTTCATACCTGATACCTCCTTTGTCCCACCTCCAACACATGGGGTGACCTCACCCATTACAACCAGCATGTGCAGAGATACAACCTCACTAATCATCACCCAGTGCATGGGCTTACCTCCGCTTTACCCGCACCCCACCATACCCCTGTCTGCGCATTATGCCCTGAATATACTCTACCACGCCCAGAAATCTGCTCCTTTTATTCTTTGTCTCCAACGCTCTAGGCGACCAGTTTTGATAGCCTTTAGCCGGACACCCTCATCCTACTCCTCCTCTGTTCCGTGGGTGATGTGGAGGTAAACTCAGGCCCTGCATGTACCCAGGCACCCTCATTTGTTGACTTCTGTGATCGAAAAAGCCTTGGTTTCATGCATGTCAACATCAGAAGCCTCATCCCTAAGTTTGTTTTACTCACTGCTTTAGCACACTCTGCCAACCCTGATGTCCTTGCTGTGTCTGAATCCTGGCTTAGGAAGGCCACCAAAAATTCGGAGATTTCCAAACCCAACTGTAACATTTTCCGCCAAAGGGGGAGGAGTTGCAGTCTACTGAGAAGATAGCCTGCAAAGTAATGTCATACTTTCCAGGTCCATACCCAAACAGTTCAAACTTCTAATAAAAAAACGTAATCTCTCCAGAATTAAGTCTCTCACTGTTGCTGCCTGCTACAGACCCCCCTTCAGCTCCCAGCTGTGCCCCGGACACCATTTGTGAATTGATCGCTCCCCATCTAGCTTCAGAGATTGTTCTGTTAGGTGACCTAAACTGGGATATGCTTAACACCTCGGCAGTCCTACAATCTAAGCTAGATACCCTCAATCTCACACAAATCATCAAGGAACCCACCAGGTACAACCCTAAATCTGTAAACAAGGGCACCCTCATAGACGTTATCCTGCCCAACTGGCCCTCCAAATACACCTCCGCTGTCTTCAATCAGGATCTCAGTGATCACTGCCTCATTGCTTGTATCCGCTACAGATCCGCAGTAAAACGACTATCCCTAATCGCTGTCAAACGCTCCCTAAAACACTTCTGCGAGCAGGCCTTTCTAATCGACCTGGCCCGGGGATTCCTGGAAGGATATTGACCTCATCCCGTTAATTGAGGATGCCTGGTCATTCTTTATAAGTAACTTCCTCACCATCTTAGATAAGCATGCTCCGTTCAAAAAATGCAGAACTAAGAACAGATATAGCCATTGGTTCACTCCAGACCTGACTGCCCTCGACCAGCACAAAAACATCCTGTGGCGGACTGCAATAGCATCGAATAATCCCAGTGATATGCAACTGTTCAGGGAAGTCAGGAACCAATACACGCTGTCAATCAGGAAAGCAAAGGCCAGCTTTTTCAAGCAGAAATTTGCATCCTGTAGCTCTAACTCCAAAAAGTTCTGGGACACTGTAAAGTCCATGGAGAACAAGATCACCTCCTCCCAGCTGCCCACTGCACTGAGGCTAGGTAACACGGTCACCACTGATAAATCCATGATTATCGAAAACTTCAATAAGCATTTCTCAACGGCTGGCCATGCCTTCCGCCTGGCTACTTCAACTTCGGCCAACAGCTCCGCCCCCCCCGCAGCTCCTCGCCCAAGCCTCTCCAGGTTCTCCTTTACCCAAATCCAGATAGCAGATGTTCTGAAACAGCTGCAAAACCTGGACCCGTACAAATCAGCTGGGCTTGACAATCTGGACCCTCTATTTCTGAAACTATCTGCCACCATTGTCGCAACCCCTATTACCAGCCTGTTCAACCTCTCTTTCATATCGTCTGAGATCCCCAAGGATTGGAAAGCTGCCGCGGTCATCCCCCTCTTCAAAGGGGGAGACACCCTGGACCCAAACTGTTACAGACCTATATCCATCCTGCCCTGCCTATCTAAAGTCTTCGAAAGCCAAGTCAACAAACAGATCACTGACCATCTCGAATTCCACCGTACCTTCTCCGCTGTGCAATCTGGTTTCCGAGCCGGTCACGGGTGCACCTCAGCCACGCTCAAGGTACTAAACGATATCATAACCGCCATCGATAAAAAACAGTACTGTGCAGCAGTCTTCATCGACCAGGCCAAGGCTTTCGACTCTGTCAATCACCATATTCTTATTGGCAGACTCAGTAGCCTCGGTTTTTCTAATGACTGCCTTGCCTGGTTCACCAACTACTTTGCAGACAGAGTTCAGTGTGTCAAATCAGAGGGCCTGTTGTCCGGTCCTCTGGCAGTCTCTATGGGGGTACCACAGGGTTCAATTATCGGGCCGACTCTTTTCTCTGTATATATATCAATGACGTTGCTCTTGCTGCGGGCGATTCCCTGATCCATCTCTGCGCAGACGACACCATTTTGTATACTTCTGGCCCTTCCTTGGACACTGTGCTATCTAACCTCCAAACGAGCTTCAATGCCATACAACACTCCTTCCGTGGCCTCCAACTGCTCTTAAATGCTAGTAAAACCAAATGCATGCTTTTCAACCGTTCGCTGCCTGCACCCGCACGCCCGACTAGCATCACCACCCTGGATGGTTCCGACCTAGAATATGTGGACATCTATATGTACCTAGGTGTCTGGCTAGACTGTAAACTCTCCTTCCAGACTCTTATCAAACATCTCCAATCTAGAGTTGGCTTTCTATTTCGCAACAAAGCCTCCTTCACTCACGCCGCTTA